>NW_022993950.1:600000-789508 GCF_012275295.1 Melopsittacus undulatus | reverse complement strand
TTCTAAACCATTTTAGCCATTTTTTCCCTTTTCTAACCCATTTTTTGTCAAATTCTCACACGTTTACCAATTTTTCCTCTTGTCTAACCCTTTTTTGCCCATTTCCAAGTCGTTTTTAAGCCCTTTTCAGTTGCCTTTTCTAACACATTTTGTCAATATCTAACCCGTTTTAAGCCACGTTTTTCCATATCTTACTCATTTTTACCCTTTTCTTTCCTGCGTTCAGCCTCTTTTCACCGTTTCCTACCCTGGTTTTGCCCTTTTCTAGCCCCCTATAAGCCATTTTTGGCTGTTTCTAAACAGTTTTTACCGTTTCTATCCCATTTTCCCCTTTTGAAACTCATTTTCAGCTACGTTTGGCTATTTCTTTTGTATTTTTGCTCACTTTCAACCCCTTTGAAGCCTTTCATTTCCTTTCTTACCTTTTTTGGACCCTAGTGTGCCTGTTTTCAGCTATTTTTGGCCATTTCTATTTTAGTTTTGCAGGTGTCAACCACTTTTAAGCCTTTTCTTTCCTGTTCTTACATTTTTTGACCTTTCCTTTCCGGTTGCCTGCCGCTTAGGGACATTTCTATCCGATTTTTGCAGGTGTCAACCAGTTTTAAGCCGTTTCTTTTCTGTTCCTTACTATTTTTGACCATTCCTTTCCTTTTTTCTGCTACTTTTGGCCATTTGTGACCTGGTTTTGCCCGTTTCTAACCCTTTTTAAACTTTATTTTGCCTTTTCTAAACCATTTTTAGCCATTTTTTTCCCTTTTCTAACCCATTTTTGTCAAATTCTCACACGTTTACCAATTTTTCCTCTTGTCTAACCCTTTTTTGCCCATTTCCAAGTCGTTTTAAGCCCTTTTCAGTTGCCTTTTCTAACACATTTTTGTCAATTTCTAACCCGTTTTAAGCCACGTTTTTCCATATCTTACTCATTTTTACCCTTTTCTTTCCTGCGTTCAGCCTCTTTTCACCGTTTCCTACCCTGGTTTTGCCCTTTTCTAGCCCCTATAAGCCATTTTTGGCTGTTTCTAAACAGTTTTTACCGTTTCTATCCCATTTTTCCCCCTTTTGAAACTCATTTTCAGCTACGTTTGGCTATTTCTTTTGTATTTTTGCTCACTTTCAACCCAGTTTGAAGCCTTTCATTTCCTTTTCTTACCTTTTTTTGGACCCTAGTGTGCCTGTTTTCAGCCATTTTTGGCCATTTCTATTTTAGTTTTGCAGGTGTCAACCACTTTTAAGCCTTTTCTTTCCTGTTCTTACATTTTTTGACCTTTCCTTTCCGGTTTCCTGCCAGCTTAGGGACATTTCTATCCGATTTTTGCAGGTGTCAACCAGTTTTAAGCCGTTTCTTTTCTGTCCTTACTAATTTTTGACCATTCCTTTCCTTTTTTCTGCTACTTTTGGCCATTTGTGACCTGGTTTTTGCCCGTTTCTAACCCTTTTTAAACTTTTTTTTGCCTTTTCTAAACCATTTTTAGCCATTTTTTTCCCTTTTCGTAACCCATTTTTGTCAAATTCTCACACGTTTACCAATTTTTCCTCTTGTCTAACCCTTTTTTGCCCATTTCCAAGTCGTTTTAAGCCCTTTTCAGTTGCCTTTTCTAACACATTTTTGTCAATTTCTAACCCGTTTTAAGCCACGTTTTTTCCATATCTTACTCATTTTTACCCTTTTCTTTCCTGCGTTCAGCCTCTTTTCACCGTTTCTACCCTGGTTTTGCCCTTTTCTAGCCCCCTATAAGCCATTTTTGGCTGTTTCTAAACAGTTTTTACCGTTTCTATCCCATTTTCCCCTTTTGAAACTCATTTTCAGCTACGTTTGGCTATTTCTTTTGTATTTTTGCTCACTTTCAACCCCTTTGAAGCCTTTCATTTCCTTTTCTTACCTTTTTTTGGACCCTAGTGTGCCTGTTTTCAGCCATTTTTGGCCACTTCTATGCTAGTTTTGCAAGTGTCAACCACTTTTAAGCCTTTTCTTTCCTGTTCTTACCATTTTTTACCTTTCCTTCGTGGTTTCTGGCACTTCGGGCGATTTCTATCCTATTTCCGCAGGTGTCAACCAGTTTTAAGCCTTTTCTTTCCTGTTCTTACATTTTTTGACCTTTCCTTTCCGGTTGCCTGCCGCTTAGGGACATTTCTATCCGATTTTTTGCAGGTGTCAACCAGTTTTAAGCCTTTTCTTTCCTGTTCTTACCATTTTTAACTTTCTTTCGTGGTTTCTGGCACTTCGGGCCATTTCTATCCTATTTCTGCAGGTTTCAACCAGTTTTATGCTTTTTCTTTTCTGTTCTTACAATTTCTGACCATTCCTTTCCTTTTTTCTGCTACTTTTGGCCCATTTGTGACCTGGTTTTGCCTGTTTCTAACCCTTTTTAAACTTTTTTTTGCCTTTTCTAAACCATTTTTAGCCATTTTTTCCCTTTTCTAACCACATTTTTGTCAAATTCTCACACGTTTACCAATTTTTCCTCTTGTCTAACCCTTTTTTGCCCATTTCCAAGTCGTTTTAAGCCCTTTTCAGTTGCCTTTTCTAACACATTTTTGTCAATATCTAACCCGTTTTAAGCCACGTTTTTCCATATCTTACTCATTTTTACCCTTTTCTTTCCTGCGTTCAGCCTCTTTTCACCGTTTCTACCCTGGTTTTGCCCTTTTCTAGCCCCCTATAAGCCATTTTTGGCTGTTTCTAAACAGTTTTTACCGTTTCTATCCCATTTTTCCCCTTTTGAAACTCATTTTCAGCTACGTTTGGCTATTTCTTTTGTATTTTTGCTCACTTTCAACCCCTTTGAAGCCTTTCATTTCCTTTTCTTACCTTTTTTTGGACCCTAGTGTGCCTGTTTTCAGCCATTTTTGGCCATTTCTATTTTAGTTTTGCAGGTGTCAACCACTTTTAAGCCTTTTCTTTCCTGTTCTTACATTTTTTGACCTTTCCTTTCCGGTTTCCTGCCACTTAGGGACATTTCTATCCGATTTTTGCAGGTGTCAACCAGTTTTTAAGCCGTTTCTTTTCTGTCCTTACTAATTTTTGACCATTCCTTTCCTTTTTTCTGCTACTTTTGGCCATTTGTGACCTGGTTTTGCCCGTTTCTAACCCTTTTTAAACTTTTTTTTGCCTTTTCTAAACCATTTTTAGCCATTTTTTTCCTTTTCTAACCCATTTTTGTCAAATTCTCACACGTTTACCAATTTTTCCTCTTGTCTAACCCTTTTTTGCCCATTTCCAAGTCGTTTTAAGCCCTTTTCAGTTGCCTTTTCTAACACATTTTTGTCAATTTCTAACCCGTTTTAAGCCACGTTTTTCCATATCTTACTCATTTTTACCCTTTTCTTTCCTGCGTTCAGCCTCTTTTCACCGTTTCTACCCTGGTTTTGCCCTTTTCTAGCCCCCTATAAGCCATTTTTGGCTGTTTCTAAACAGTTTTTTACCGTTTCTATCCCATTTTCCCCCTTTTGAAACTCATTTTCAGCTACGTTTGGCTATTTCTTTTGTATTTTTGCTCACTTTCAACCCCTTTGAAGCCTTTCATTTCCTTTTCTTACCTTTTTTTGGACCCTAGTGTGCCTGTTTTCAGCCATTTTTGGCCACTTCTATGCTAGTTTTGCAAGTGTCAACCACTTTTAAGCCTTTTCTTTCCTGTTCTTACCATTTTTTACCTTTCCTTCGTGGTTTCTGGCACTTCGGGCGATTTCTATCCTATTTCCGCAGGTGTCAACCAGTTTTAAGCCTTTTCTTTCCTGTTCTTACATTTTTTGACCTTTCCTTTCCGGTTGCCTGCCGCTTAGGGACATTTCTATCCGATTTTTGCAGGTGTCAACCAGTTTTAAGCCTTTTCTTTCCTGTTCTTACCATTTTTTAACTTTCTTTCCGTGGTTTCTGGCACTTCGGGCCATTTCTATCCTATTTTCTGCAGGTTTCAACCAGTTTTAATGCTTTTTCTTTTTCTGTTTCTTACAATTTCTGACCATTCCTTTCCTTTTTTCTGCTACTTTTGGCCATTTGTGACCTGGTTTTGCCGTTTCTAACCCTTTTTAAAACTTTTTTTTTTGCCTTTTCTAAACCATTTTTAGCCATTTTTTCCCTTTTCTAACCCATTTTTGTCAAATTCTCACACGTTTACCAATTTTTCCTCTTGTCTAACCCTTTTTTGCCCATTTCCAAGTCGTTTTTAAGCCCTTTTCAGTTGCCTTTTCTAACACATTTTTGTCAATATCTAACCCGTTTTAAGCCACGTTTTTCCATATCTTACTCATTTTTACCCTTTTCTTTCCTGCGTTCAGCCTCTTTTCACCGTTTCTACCCTGGTTTTTGCCCTTTTCTAGCCCCCTATAAGCCATTTTTGGCTGTTTCTAAACAGTTTTTACCGTTTCTATCCCATTTTCCCCTTTTGAAACTCATTTTCAGCTACGTTTGGCTATTTCTTTTGTATTTTTGCTCACTTTCAACCCCTTTGAAGCCTTTCATTTCCTTTTCTTACCTTTTTTTGGACCCTAGTGTGCCTGTTTTCAGCCATTTTTGGCCATTTCTATTTTAGTTTTGCAGGTGTCAACCACTTTTAAGCCTTTTCTTTCCTGTTCTTACATTTTTTGACCTTTCCTTTCCGGTTTCCTGCCACTTAGGGACATTTCTATCCGATTTTTGCAGGTGTCAACCAGTATTAAGCCGTTTCTTTTCTGTCCTTACTATTTTTGACCATTCCTTTCCTTTTTTCTGCTACTTTTGGCCATTTGTGACCTGGTTTTGCCCGTTTCTAACCCTTTTTAAACTTTTTTTTGCCTTTTCTAAACCATTTTTAGCCATTTTTTTCCTTTTGTAACCCATTTTTGTCAAATTCTCACACGTTTACCAATTTTTCCTCTTGTCTAACCCTTTTTTGCCCATTTCCAAGTCGTTTTAAGCCCTTTTCAGTTGCCTTTTCTAACACATTTTTGTCAATTTCTAACCCGTTTTAAGCCACGTTTTTCCATATCTTACTCATTTTTACCCTTTTCTTTCCTGCGTTCAGCCTCTTTTCACCGTTTCTACCCTGGTTTTGCCCTTTTCTAGCCCCCTATAAGCCATTTTTGGCTGTTTCTAAACAGTTTTTTACCGTTTCTATCCCATTTTCCCCTTTTGAAACTCATTTTCAGCTACGTTTGGCTATTTCTTTTGTATTTTTGCTCACTTTCAACCCCTTTGAAGCCTTTCATTTCCTTTTCTTACCTTTTTTTGGACCCTAGTGTGCCTGTTTTCAGCCATTTTTGGCCACTTCTATGCTAGTTTTGCAAGTGTCAACCACTTTTAAGCCTTTTCTTTCCTGTTCTTACCATTTTTTACCTTTCCTTCGTGGTTTCTGGCACTTCGGGCGATTTCTATCCTATTTCCGCAGGTGTCAACCAGTTTTAAGCCTTTTCTTTCCTGTTCTTACATTTTTTGACCTTTCCTTTCCGGTTGCCTGCCGCTTAGGGACATTTCTATCCGATTTTTGCAGGTGTCAACCAGTTTTAAGCCTTTTCTTTCCTGTTCTTACCATTTTTTAACTTTCTTTCGTGGTTTCTGGCACTTCGGGCCATTTCTATCCTATTTCTGCAGGTTTCAACCAGTTTTATGCTTTTTCTTTTCTGTTCTTACAATTTCTGACCATTCCTTTCCTTTTTTCTGCTACTTTTGGCCATTTGTGACCTGGTTTTGCCTGTTTCTAACCCTTTTTAAACTTTTTTTTTGCCTTTTCTAAACCATTTTTAGCCATTTTTTCCCTTTTCTAACCCATTTTTGTCAAATTCTCACACGTTTACCAATTTTTCCTCTTGTCTAACCCTTTTTTGCCCATTTCCAAGTCGTTTTAAGCCCTTTTCAGTTGCCTTTTCTAACACATTTTTGTCAATATCTAACCCGTTTTAAGCCACGTTTTTCCATATCTTACTCATTTTTACCCTTTTCTTTCCTGCGTTCAGCCTCTTTTCACCGTTTTCTACCCTGGTTTTGCCCTTTTTCTAGCCCCCTATAAGCCATTTTTGGCTGTTTCTAAACAGTTTTTACCGTTTCTATCCCATTTTCCCCTTTTGAAACTCATTTTCAGCTACGTTTGGCTATTTCTTTTGTATTTTTGCTCACTTTCAACCCCTTTGAAGCCTTTCATTTCCTTTTCTTACCTTTTTTTGGACCCTAGTGTGCCTGTTTTCAGCCATTTTTGGCCATTTCTATTTTAGTTTTGCAGGTGTCAACCACTTTTAAGCCTTTTCTTTCCTGTTCTTACATTTTTTGACCTTTCCTTTCCGGTTTCCTGCCACTTAGGGACATTTCTATCCGATTTTTGCAGGTGTCAACCAGTTTTAAGCCGTTTCTTTTCTGTCCTTACTATTTTTGACCATTCCTTTCCTTTTTTCTGCTACTTTTGGCCATTTGTGACCTGGTTTTGCCCGTTTCTAACCCTTTTTAAACTTTTTTTTTGCCTTTTCTAAACCATTTTTAGCCATTTTTTTCCCTTTTCTAACCCATTTTTGTCAAATTCTCACACGTTTACCAATTTTTCCTCTTGTCTAACCCTTTTTTGCCCATTTCCAAGTCGTTTTAAGCCCTTTTCAGTTGCCTTTTCTAACACATTTTTGTCAATTTCTAACCCGTTTTAAGCCACGTTTTTCCATATCTTACTCATTTTTACCCTTTTCTTTCCTGCGTTCAGCCTCTTTTCACCGTTTCTACCCTGGTTTTGCCCTTTTCTAGCCCCCTATAAGCCATTTTTGGCTGTTTCTAAACAGTTTTTACCGTTTCTATCCCATTTTCCCCTTTTGAAACTCATTTTCAGCTACGTTTGGCTATTTCTTTTGTATTTTTGCTCACTTTCAACCCCTTTGAAGCCTTTCATTTCCTTTTCTTACCTTTTTTTGGACCCTAGTGTGCCTGTTTTCAGCCATTTTTGGCCACTTCTATGCTAGTTTTGCAAGTGTCAACCACTTTTAAGCCTTTTCTTTCCTGTTCTTACCATTTTTTACCTTTCCTTCGTGGTTTCTGGCACTTCGGGCGATTTCTATCCTATTTCCGCAGGTGTCAACCAGTTTTAAGCCTTTTCTTTCCTGTTCTTACATTTTTTGACCTTTCCTTTCCGGTTGCCTGCCGCTTAGGGACATTTCTATCCGATTTTTGCAGGTGTCAACCAGTTTTAAGCCTTTTCTTTCCTGTTCTTACCATTTTTTAACTTTCTTTCGTGGTTTCTGGCACTTCGGGCCATTTCTATTCATATTTCTGCAGGTTTCAACCAGTTTTAATGCTTTTTCTTTTCTGTTCTTACAATTTCTGACCATTCCTTTCCTTTTTTCTGCTACTTTTGGCCATTTGTGACCTGGTTTTGCCTGTTTCTAACCCTTTTTAAACTTTTTTTTGCCTTTTCTAAACCATTTTTAGCCATTTTTTCCCTTTTGTAACCCATTTTTGTCAAATTCTCACACGTTTACCAATTTTTTCCTCTTGTCTAACCTTTTTTGCCCATTTCCAAGTCGTTTTAAGCCCTTTTCAGTTGCCTTTTCTAACACATTTTTTGTCAATATCTAACCCGTTTTAAGCCACGTTTTTCCATATCTTACTCATTTTTACCCTTTTCTTTCCTGCGTTCAGCCTCTTTTCACCGTTTCTACCCTGGTTTTGCCCTTTTCTAGCCCCCTATAAGCCATTTTTGGCTGTTTCTAAACAGTTTTTACCGTTTCTATCCCATTTTCCCCTTTTGAAACTCATTTTCAGCTACGTTTGGCTATTTCTTTTGTATTTTTGCTCACTTTCAACCCCTTTGAAGCCTTTCATTTCCTTTTCTTACCTTTTTTTGGACCCTAGTGTGCCTGTTTTCAGCCATTTTTGGCCATTTCTATTTAGTTTTGCAGGTGTCAACCACTTTTAAGCCTTTTCTTTCCTGTTCTTACATTTTTTGACCTTTCCTTTCCGGTTTCCTGCCACTTAGGGACATTTCTATCCGATTTTTGCAGGTGTCAACCAGTTTTAAGCCGTTTCTTTTCTGTCCTTACTATTTTTGACCATTCCTTTCCTTTTTTCTGCTACTTTTGGCCATTTGTGACCTGGTTTTTGCCCGTTTCTAACCCTTTTTAAACTTTTTTTTGCCTTTTCTAAACCATTTTTAGCCATTTTTTCCCTTTTCTAACCCATTTTTGTCAAATTCTCACACGTTTACCAATTTTTCCTCTTGTCTAACCCTTTTTTGCCCATTTCCAAGTCGTTTTAAAGCCCTTTTCAGTTGCCTTTTCTAACACATTTTTGTCAATTTCTAACCCGTTTTAAGCCACGTTTTTCCATATCTTACTCATTTTTACCCTTTTCTTTCCTGCGTTCAGCCTCTTTTCACCGTTTCTACCCTGGTTTTGCCCTTTTCTAGCCCCCTATAAGCCATTTTTGGCTGTTTCTAAACAGTTTTTACCGTTTCTATCCCATTTTCCCCTTTTGAAACTCATTTTCAGCTACGTTTGGCTATTTCTTTTGTATTTTTGCTCACTTTCAACCCCTTTGAAGCCTTTCATTTCCTTTTCTTACCTTTTTTTGGACCCTAGTGTGCCTGTTTTCAGCCATTTTTGGCCATTTCTATTTTAGTTTTGCAGGTGTCAACCACTTTTAAGCCTTTTCTTTCCTGTTCTTACATTTTTTGACCTTTCCTTTCCGGTTGCCTGCCGCTTAGGGACATTTCTATCCGATTTTTGCAGGTGTCAACCAGTTTTAAGCCGTTTCTTTTCTGTCCTTACTATTTTTGACCATTCCTTTCCTTTTTTCTGCTACTTTTGGCCATTTGTGACCTGGTTTTGCCCGTTTCTAACCCTTTTTTAAACTTTTTTTTGCCTTTTCTAAACCATTTTTAGCCATTTTTTTCCCTTTTGTAACCCATTTTTGTCAAATTCTCACACGTTTACCAATTTTTCCTCTTGTCTAACCCTTTTTTGCCCATTTCCAAGTCGTTTTAAGCCCTTTTCAGTTGCCTTTTCTAACACATTTTTGTCAATTTCTAACCCGTTTTAAGCCACGTTTTTCCATATCTTACTCATTTTTACCCTTTTCTTTCCTGCGTTCAGCCTCTTTTCACCGTTTCTACCCTGGTTTTGCCCTTTTCTAGCCCCCTATAAGCCATTTTTGGCTGTTTCTAAACAGTTTTTACCGTTTCTATCCCATTTTTCCCCTTTTGAAACTCATTTTCAGCTACGTTTGGCTATTTCTTTTGTATTTTTGCTCACTTTCAACCCCTTTGAAGCCTTTCATTTCCTTTTCTTACCTTTTTTTGGACCCTAGTGTGCCTGTTTTCAGCCATTTTTGGCCACTTCTATGCTAGTTTGCAAGTGTCAACCACTTTTAAGCCTTTTCTTTCCTGTTCTTACCATTTTTACCTTTCCTTCGTGGTTTCTGGCACTTCGGGCGATTTCTATCCTATTTCCGCAGGTGTCAACCAGTTTTAAGCCTTTTCTTTCCTGTTCTTACATTTTTTGACCTTTCCTTTCCGGTTGCCTGCCGCTTAGGGACATTTCTATCCGATTTTTGCAGGTGTCAACCAGTTTTAAGCCTTTTCTTTCCTGTTCTTACCATTTTTTAACTTTCTTTCGTGGTTTCTGGCACTTCGGGCCATTTCTATCCTATTTCTGCAGGTTTCAACCAGTTTTATGCTTTTTCTTTTCTGTTCTTACAATTTCTGACCATTCCTTTCCTTTTTTCTGCTACTTTTGGCCATTTGTGACCTGGTTTTGCCTGTTTCTAACCCTTTTTAAACTTTTTTTTGCCTTTTCTAAACCATTTTTTAGCCATTTTTTTCCCTTTTCTAACCCATTTTTGTCAAATTCTCACACGTTTACCAATTTTTCCTCTTGTCTAACCCTTTTTTGCCCATTTCCAAGTCGTTTTAAGCCCTTTTCAGTTGCCTTTTCTAACACATTTTTGTCAATATCTAACCCGTTTTAAGCCACGTTTTTTCCATATCTTACTCATTTTTACCCTTTTCTTTCCTGCGTTCAGCCTCTTTTCACCGTTTCTACCCTGGTTTTGCCCTTTTCTAGCCCCCTATAAGCCATTTTTGGCTGTTTCTAAACAGTTTTTACCGTTTCTATCCCATTTTCCCCTTTTGAAACTCATTTTCAGCTACGTTTGGCTATTTCTTTTGTATTTTTGCTCACTTTCAACCCCTTTGAAGCCTTTCATTTCCTTTTCTTACCTTTTTTTGGACCCTAGTGTGCCTGTTTTCAGCCATTTTTGGCCATTTCTATTTTAGTTTTGCAGGTGTCAACCACTTTTAAGCCTTTTCTTTCCTGTTCTTACATTTTTTGACCTTTCCTTTCCGGTTTCCTGCCACTTAGGGACATTTCTATCCGATTTTTGCAGGTTGTCAACCAGTTTTAAGCCGTTTCTTTTCTGTCCTTACTATTTTTGACCATTCCTTTCCTTTTTTCTGCTACTTTTGGCCATTTGTGACCTGGTTTTGCCCGTTTCTAACCCTTTTTAAACTTTTTTTTTGCCTTTTCTAAACCATTTTTAGCCATTTTTTTTCCCTTTTCTAACCCATTTTTGTCAAATTCTCACACGTTTACCAATTTTTCCTCTTGTCTAACCCTTTTTTGCCCATTTCCAAGTCGTTTTAAAGCCCTTTTCAGTTGCCTTTTCTAACACATTTTTGTCAATTTCTAACCCGTTTTAAGCCACGTTTTTCCATATCTTACTCATTTTTACCCTTTTCTTTCCTGCGTTCAGCCTCTTTTCACCGTTTCTACCCTGGTTTTGCCCTTTTCTAGCCCCCTATAAGCCATTTTTGGCTGTTTCTAAACAGTTTTTACCGTTTCTATCCCATTTTCCCCTTTTGAAACTCATTTTCAGCTACGTTTGGCTATTTCTTTTGTATTTTTGCTCACTTTCAACCCCTTTGAAGCCTTTCATTTCCTTTTCTTACCTTTTTTTGGACCCTAGTGTGCCTGTTTTCAGCCATTTTTGGCCACTTCTATGCTAGTTTTGCAAGTGTCAACCACTTTTAAGCCTTTTCTTTCCTGTTCTTACCATTTTTTACCTTTCCTTCGTGGTTTCTGGCACTTCGGGCGATTTCTATCCTATTTCCGCAGGTGTCAACCAGTTTTAAGCCTTTTCTTTCCTGTTCTTACATTTTTTGACCTTTCCTTTCCGGTTGCCTGCCGCTTAGGGACATTTCTATCCGATTTTTGCAGGTGTCAACCAGTTTTAAGCCTTTTCTTTCCTGTTCTTACCATTTTTAACTTTCTTTCGTGGTTTCTGGCACTTCGGGCCATTTCTATCCTATTTCTGCAGGTTTCAACCAGTTTTATGCTTTTTCTTTTCTGTTCTTACAATTTCTGACCATTCCTTTCCTTTTTTTCTGCTACTTTTGGCCATTTGTGACCTGGTTTTGCCCGTTTCTAACCCTTTTTAAACTTTTTTTTTGCCTTTTCTAAACCATTTTTAGCCATTTTTTCCCTTTTCTAACCCATTTTTGTCAAATTCTCACACGTTTACCAATTTTTCCTCTTGTCTAACCCTTTTTTTGCCCATTTCCAAGTCGTTTTAAGCCCTTTTCAGTTGCCTTTTCTAACACATTTTGTCAATATCTAACCCGTTTTAAGCCACGTTTTTCCATATCTTACTCATTTTTACCCTTTTCTTTCCTGCGTTCAGCCTCTTTTCACCGTTTCTACCCTGGTTTTGCCCTTTTCTAGCCCCCTATAAGCCATTTTTGGCTGTTTCTAAACAGTTTTTACCGTTTCTATCCCATTTTCCCCTTTTGAAACTCATTTTCAGCTACGTTTGGCTATTTCTTTTGTATTTTTGCTCACTTTCAACCCCTTTGAAGCCTTTCATTTCCTTTTCTTACCTTTTTTTGGACCCTAGTGTGCCTGTTTTCAGCCATTTTTGGCCATTTCTATTTTAGTTTTGCAGGTGTCAACCACTTTTAAGCCTTTTCTTTCCTGTTCTTACATTTTTTGACCTTTCCTTTCCGGTTGCCTGCCGCTTAGGGACATTTCTATCCGATTTTTGCAGGTGTCAACCAGTTTTTAAGCCGTTTCTTTTCTGTCCTTACTATTTTTGACCATTCCTTTCCTTTTTTCTGCTACTTTTGGCCATTTGTGACCTGGTTTTGCCCGTTTCTAACCCTTTTTAAACTTTTTTTTGCCTTTTCTAAACCATTTTTAGCCATTTTTTTCCTTTTGTAACCCATTTTTGTCAAATTCTCACACGTTTACCAATTTTTCCTCTTGTCTAACCCTTTTTTTGCCCATTTCCAAGTCGTTTTAAGCCCTTTTCAGTTGCCTTTTCTAACACATTTTTGTCAATTTCTAACCCGTTTTAAGCCACGTTTTTCCATATCTTACTCATTTTTACCCTTTTCTTTCCTGCGTTCAGCCTCTTTTCACCGTTTCTACCCTGGTTTTGCCCTTTTCTAGCCCCCTATAAGCCATTTTTGGCTGTTTCTAAACAGTTTTTACCGTTTCTATCCCATTTTCCCCTTTTGAAACTCATTTTCAGCTACGTTTGGCTATTTCTTTTGTATTTTTGCTCACTTTCAACCCCTTTGAAGCCTTTCATTTCCTTTTCTTACCTTTTTTTGGACCCTAGTGTGCCTGTTTTCAGCCATTTTTGGCCACTTCTATGCTAGTTTTGCAAGTGTCAACCACTTTTAAGCCTTTTCTTTCCTGTTCTTACCATTTTTTACCTTTCCTTCGTGGTTTCTGGCACTTCGGGCGATTTCTATCCTATTTCCGCAGGTGTCAACCAGTTTTAAGCCTTTTCTTTCCTGTTCTTACATTTTTTGACCTTTCCTTTCCGGTTGCCTGCCGCTTAGGGACATTTCTATCCGATTTTTGCAGGTGTCAACCAGTTTTAAGCCTTTTCTTTCCTGTTCTTACCATTTTTTAACTTTCTTTCGTGGTTTCTGGCACTTCGGGCCATTTCTATTATATTTCTGCAGGTTTCAACCAGTTTTATGCTTTTTCTTTTCTGTTCTTACAATTTCTGACCATTCCTTTCCTTTTTTCTGCTACTTTTGGCCATTTGTGACCTGGTTTTGCCTGTTTCTAACCCTTTTTAAAACTTTTTTTTTGCCTTTTCTAAACCATTTTTAGCCATTTTTTTCCTTTTGTAACCCATTTTTGTCAAATTCTCACACGTTTACCAATTTTTTCCTCTTGTCTAACCCTTTTTTTGCCCATTTCCAAGTCGTTTTAAGCCCTTTTCAGTTGCCTTTTCTAACACATTTTTGTCAATTTCTAACCCGTTTTAAGCCACGTTTTTCCATATCTTACTCATTTTTACCCTTTTCTTTCCCGCGTTCAGCCTCTTTTCACCGTTTCTACCCTGGTTTTGCCCTTTTCTAGCCCCCTATAAGCCATTTTTGGCTGTTTCTAAACAGTTTTTTACCGTTTCTATCCCATTTTCCCCCTTTTGAAACTCATTTTCAGCTACGTTTGGCTATTTCTTTTGTATTTTTGCTCACTTTCAACCCCTTTGAAGCCTTTCATTTCCTTTTCTTACCTTTTTTTTGGACCCTAGTGTGCCTGTTTTCAGCCATTTTTGGCCATTTCTATTTTAGTTTTGCAGGTGTCAACCACTTTTAAGCCTTTTCTTTCCTGTTCTTACATTTTTTGACCTTTCCTTTCCGGTTGCCTGCCGCTTAGGGACATTTCTATCCGATTTTTGCAGGTGTCAACCAGTTTTAAGCCGTTTCTTTTCTGTTCTTACAATTTCTGACCATTCCTTTCCTTTTTTCTGCTACTTTTGGCCATTTGTGACCTGGTTTTGCCTGTTTTCTAACCCTTTTTAAACTTTTTTTTGCCTTTTCTAAACCATTTTTAGCCATTTTTTCCCTTTTCTAACCCATTTTTGTCAAATTCTCACACGTTTACCAATTTTTTCCTCTTGTCTAACCCTTTTTTGCCCATTTCCAAGTCGTTTTTAAGCCCTTTTCAGTTGCCTTTTCTAACACATTTTTGTCAATATCTAACCCGTTTTAAGCCACGTTTTTCCATATCTTACTCATTTTTACCCTTTTCTTTCCTGCGTTCAGCCTCTTTTCACCGTTTCTACCCTGGTTTTGCCCTTTTCTAGCCCCCTATAAGCCATTTTTGGCTGTTTCTAACAGTTTTTTACCGTTTCTATCCCATTTTCCCCTTTTGAAACTCATTTTCAGCTACGTTTGGCTATTTCTTTTGTATTTTTGCTCACTTTCAACCCCTTTGAAGCCTTTCATTTCCTTTTCTTACCTTTTTTTTGGACCCTAGTGTGCCTGTTTTCAGCCATTTTTGGCCATTTCTATTTTAGTTTTGCAGGTGTCAACCACTTTTAAGCCTTTTCTTTCCTGTTCTTACATTTTTTGACCTTTCCTTTCCGGTTTTCCTGCCACTTAGGGACATTTCTATCCGATTTTTGCAGGTGTCAACCAGTTTTAAGCCGTTTCTTTTCTGTCCTTACTATTTTTGACCATTCCTTTCCTTTTTTCTGCTACTTTTGGCCATTTGTGACCTGGTTTTGCCCGTTTCTAACCCTTTTTAAACTTTTTTTTGCCTTTTCTAAACCATTTTTAGCCATTTTTTTCCTTTTGTAACCCATTTTTGTCAAATTCTCACACGTTTACCAATTTTTCCTCTTGTCTAACCCTTTTTTGCCCATTTCCAAGTCGTTTTAAGCCCTTTTCAGTTGCCTTTTCTAACACATTTTTGTCAATTTCTAACCCGTTTTAAGCCACGTTTTTTCCATATCTTACTCATTTTTACCCTTTTCTTTCCTGCGTTCAGCCTCTTTTCACCGTTTCTACCCTGGTTTTGCCCTTTTCTAGCCCCCTATAAGCCATTTTTGGCTGTTTCTAAACAGTTTTTTACCGTTTCTATCCCATTTTCCCCTTTTGAAACTCATTTTCAGCTACGTTTGGCTATTTCTTTTGTATTTTTGCTCACTTTCAACCCCTTTGAAGCCTTTCATTTCCTTTTCTTACCTTTTTTTTGGACCCTAGTGTGCCTGTTTTCAGCCATTTTTGGCCACTTCTATGCTAGTTTTGCAAGTGTCAACCACTTTTAAGCCTTTTCTTTCCTGTTCTTACCATTTTTTACCTTTCCTTCGTGGTTTCTGGCACTTCGGGCGATTTCTATCCTATTTCCGCAGGTGTCAACCAGTTTTAAGCCTTTTCTTTCCTGTTCTTACATTTTTTGACCTTTCCTTTCCGGTTGCCTGCCGCTTAGGGACATTTCTATCCGATTTTTGCAGGTGTCAACCAGTTTTAAGCCTTTTCTTTCCTGTTCTTACCATTTTTTAACTTTCTTTCGTGGTTTCTGGCACTTCGGGCCATTTCTATTATATTTCTGCAGGTTTCAACCAGTTTTATGCTTTTTCTTTTCTGTTCTTACAATTTTTGACCATTTCCTTTCCTTTTTTCTGCTACTTTTGGCCATTTGTGACCTGGTTTTGCCCGTTTCTAACCCTTTTTAAACTTTTTTTTGCCTTTTCTAAACCATTTTTAGCCATTTTTTCCCTTTTCTAACCCATTTTTGTCAAATTCTCACACGTTTACCAATTTTTCCTCTTGTCTAACCCTTTTTTTGCCCATTTCCAAGTCGTTTTAAGCCCTTTTCAGTTGCCTTTTCTAACACATTTTTGTCAATTTCTAACCCGTTTTAAGCCACGTTTTTCCATATCTTACTCATTTTTACCCTTTTCTTTCCTGCGTTCAGCCTCTTTTCACCGTTCCTACCCTGGTTTTGCCCTTTTCTAGCCCCCTATAAGCCATTTTTGGCTGTTTCTAATCAGTTTTTACCGTTTCTATCCCATTTTCCCCCTTTTGAAACTCATTTTCAGCTACGTTTGGCTATTTCTTTTGTATTTTTGCTCACTTTCAACCCTTTGAAGCCTTTCATTTCCTTTTCTTACCTTTTTTTGGACCCTAGTGTGCCTGTTTTCAGCCATTTTTGGCCATTTCTATTTTAGTTTTGCAGGTGTCAACCACTTTTAAGCCTTTTCTTTCCTGTTCTTACATTTTTTGACCTTTCCTTTCCGGTTTCCTGCCACTTAGGGACATTTCTATCCGATTTTTGCAGGTGTCAACCAGTTTTAAGCCGTTTCTTTTCTGTCCTTACTATTTTTGACCATTCCTTTCCTTTTTTCTGCTACTTTTGGCCATTTGTGACCTGGTTTTGCCCGTTTCTAACCCTTTTTAAACTTTTTTTTTGCCTTTTCTAAACCATTTTTAGCCATTTTTTTCCCTTTTCTAACCCATTTTTGTCAAATTCTCACACGTTTACCAATTTTTCCTCTTGTCTAACCCTTTTTTGCCCATTTCCAAGTCGTTTTAAGCCCTTTTCAGTTGCCTTTTCTAACACATTTTTGTCAATTTCTAACCCGTTTTAAGCCACGTTTTTCCATATCTTACTCATTTTTACCCTTTTCTTTCCTGCGTTCAGCCTCTTTTCACCATTTCTACCCTGGTTTTGCCCTTTTCTAGCCCCCTATAAGCCATTTTTGGCTGTTTCTAAACAGTTTTTACCGTTTCTATCCCATTTTCCCCTTTTGAAACTCATTTTCAGCTACGTTTGGCTATTTCTTTTGTATTTTTGCTCACTTTCAACCCCTTTGAAGCCTTTCATTTCCTTTTCTTACCTTTTTTTGGACCCTAGTGTGCCTGTTTTCAGCCATTTTTGGCCATTTCTATTTTAGTTTTGCAGGTGTCAACCACTTTTAAGCCTTTTCTTTCCTGTTCTTACATTTTTTGACCTTTCCTTTCCGGTTTGCCTGCCGCTTAGGGACATTTCTATCCGATTTTTGCAGGTGTCAACCAGTTTTAAGCCGTTTCTTTTCTGTTCTTACAATTTTTTGACCATTTCTTTCCTTTTTTCTGCTACTTTTGGCCATTTGTGACCTGGTTTTTCCCGTTTCTAACCCTTTTTTAAACTTTTTTTTTGCCTTTTCTAAACCATTTTTAGCCATTTTTTCCCTTTTCTAACCCATTTTTGTCAAATTCTCACACGTTTACCAATTTTTCCTCTTGTCTAACCCTTTTTTGCCCATTTCCAAGTCGTTTTAAGCCCTTTTCAGTTGCCTTTTCTAACACATTTTTGTCAATTTCTAACCCGTTTTAAGCCACGTTTTTCCATATCTTACTCATTTTTACCCTTTTCTTTCCTGCGTTCAGCCTCTTTTCACCGTTTTCTACCCTGGTTTTGCCCTTTTCTAGCCCCCTATAAGCCATTTTTGGCTGTTTCTAAACAGTTTTTACCGTTTCTATCCCATTTTCCCCTTTTGAAACTCATTTTCAGCTACGTTTGGCTATTTCTTTTGTATTTTTGCTCACTTTCAACCCCTTTGAAGCCTTTCATTTCCTTTTCTTACCTTTTTTTGGACCCTAGTGTGCCTGTTTTCAGCCATTTTTGGCCACTTCTATGCTAGTTTTGCAAGTGTCAACCACTTTTAAGCCTTTTCTTTCCTGTTCTTACCATTTTTTACCTTTCCTTCGTGGTTTCTGGCACTTCGGGCGATTTCTATCCTATTTCCGCAGGTGTCAACCAGTTTTAAGCCTTTTCTTTCCTGTTCTTACATTTTTTGACCTTTCCTTTCCGGTTGCCTGCCGCTTAGGGACATTTCTATCCGATTTTTGCAGGTGTCAACCAGTTTTTAAGCCTTTTCTTTCCTGTTCTTACCATTTTTTAACTTTCTTTCGTGGTTTCTGGCACTTCGGGCCATTTCTATCCTATTTCTGCAGGTTTCAACCAGTTTTATGCTTTTTCTTTTCTGTTCTTACAATTTCTGACCATTCCTTTCCTTTTTTCTGCTACTTTTGGCCATTTGTGACCTGGTTTTGCCCGTTTCTAACCCTTTTTTAAACTTTTTTTTGCCTTTTCTAAACCATTTTTAGCCATTTTTTTCCCTTTTCTAACCCATTTTTGTCAAATTCTCACACGTTTACCAATTTTTCCTCTTGTCTAACCCTTTTTTGCCCATTTCCAAGTCGTTTTAAGCCCTTTTCAGTTGCCTTTTCTAACACATTTTTGTCAATATCTAACCCGTTTTAAGCCACGTTTTTCCATATCTTACTCATTTTTACCCTTTTCTTTCCTGCGTTCAGCCTCTTTTCACCGTTTCTACCCTGGTTTTGCCCTTTTCTAGCCCCCTATAAGCCATTTTTGGCTGTTTCTAAACAGTTTTTACCGTTTCTATCCCATTTTCCCCTTTTGAAACTCATTTTCAGCTACGTTTGGCTATTTCTTTTGTATTTTTGCTCACTTTCAACCCCTTTGAAGCCTTTCATTTCCTTTTCTTACCTTTTTTTTGGACCCTAGTGTGCCTGTTTTCAGCCATTTTTGGCCATTTCTATTTTAGTTTTGCAAGTGTCAACCACTTTTAAGCCTTTTCTTTCCTGTTCTTACATTTTTTGACCTTTCCTTTCCGGTTTCCTGCCACTTAGGGACATTTCTATCCGATTTTTGCAGGTGTCAACCAGTTTTAAGCCGTTTCTTTTCTGTTCTTACAATTTTTGACCATTTCTTTCCTTTTTTCTGCTACTTTTGGCCATTTGTGAAATGGTTTTGCCCGTTTCTAACCCTTTTTAAACTTTTTTTTTGCCTTTTCTAAACCATTTTTAGCCATTTTTTTTCCCTTTTCTAACCCATTTTTGTCAAATTCTCACACGTTTACCAATTTTTCCTCTTGTCTAACCCTTTTTTGCCCATTTCCAAGTCGTTTTAAGCCCTTTTCAGTTGCCTTTTCTAACACATTTTTGTCAATTTCTAACCCGTTTTAAGCCACGTTTTTCCATATCTTACTCATTTTTACCCTTTTCTTTCCTGCGTTCAGCCTCTTTTCACCGTTTCTACCCTGGTTTTGCCCTTTTCTAGCCCCCTATAAGCCATTTTTGGCTGTTTCTAAACAGTTTTTACCGTTTCTATCCCATTTTCCCCTTTTGAAACTCATTTTCAGCTACGTTTGGCTATTTCTTTTGTATTTTTGCTCACTTTCAACCTTTTGAAGCCTTTCATTTCCTTTTCTTACCTTTTTTTGGACCCTAGTGTGCCTGTTTTCAGCCATTTTTTGGCCACTTCTATGCTAGGTTTGCAAGTGTCAACCACTTTTAAGCCTTTTCTTTCCTGTTCTTACCATTTTTTACCTTTCCTTCGTGGTTTCTGGCACTTCGGGCCATTTCTATCCTATTTCAGCAGGTTTCAACCAGTTTTAAGCCTTTTCTTTCCTGTTCTTACATTTTTTGACCATTCCTTTCCTGTTGCCTGCCGCTTAGGGACATTTCTATCCGATTTTTTGCAGGTGTCAACCAGTTTTTAAGCCTTTTCTTTCCTGTTCTTACCATTTTTTTAACTTTCTTTTGTGGTTTCTGGCACTTCGGGCCATTTCTATCCTATTTTTGCAGGTTTCAACCAGTTTTAAACCGTTTCTTTTCTGTTCTTACAATTTCTGACCATTCCTTTCCTTTTTTCTGGTACTTTTGGCCATTTGTGACCTGGTTTTGCCCGTTTCTAACCCTTTTTAAACTTTTTTTTTTGCCTTTTCTAAACCATTTTTAGCCATTTTTTCCCTTTTCTAACCCATTTTTGTCAAATTCTCACACGTTTACCAATTTTTCCTCTTGTCTAACCCTTTTTTGCCCATTTCCAAGTCGTTTTAAGCCCTTTTCAGTTGCCTTTTCTAACACATTTTTGTCAATTTCTAACCCGTTTTAAGCCACGTTTTTCCATATCTTACTCATTTTTACCCTTTTCTTTCCTGCGTTCAGCCTCTTTTCACCGTTCCTACCCTGGTTTTGCCCTTTTCTAGCCCCCTATAAGCCATTTTTGGCTGTTTCTAAACAGTTTTTACCGTTTCTATCCATTTTCCCCTTTTGAAACTCATTTTCAGCTACGTTTGGCTATTTCTTTTGTATTTTTGCTCACTTTCAACCAGTTTTAAGCCTTTCATTTCCTTTTCTTACCTTTTTTTGGACCCTAGAGTGCCTGTTTTCAGCCATTTTTGGCCATTTCTATTTTAGTTTTGCAGGTGTCAACCACTTTTAAGCCTTTTCTTTCCTGTTCTTACATTTTTTGACCTTTCCTTTCCGGTTGCCTGCCGCTTAGGGACATTTCTATCCGATTTTTGCAGGTGTCAACCAGTTTTAAGCCGTTTCTTTTCTGTTCTTACAATTTTTGACCATTTCTTTCCTTTTTTCTGCTACTTTTGGCCATTTGTGACCTGGTTTTGCCCGTTTCTAACCCTTTTTAAACTTTTTTTTTGCCTTTTCTAAACCATTTTTAGCCATTTTTTTCCTTTTCTAACCCATTTTTGTCAAATTCTCACACGTTTACCAATTTTTCCTCTTGTCTAACCCTTTTTTGCCCATTTCCAAGTCGTTTTAAGCCCTTTTCAGTTGCCTTTTCTAACACATTTTTGTCAATTTCTAACCCGTTTTAAGCCACGTTTTTCCATATCTTACTCATTTTTACCCTTTTCTTTCCTGCGTTCAGCCTCTTTTCACCGTTTCTACCCTGGTTTTGCCCTTTTCTAGCCCCCTATAAGCCAATTTTTGGCTGTTTCTAAACAGTTTTTACCGTTTCTATCCCATTTTCCCCTTTTGAAACTCATTTTCAGCTACGTTTGGCTATTTCTTTTGTATTTTTGCTCACTTTCAACCCCTTTGAAGCCTTTCATTTCCTTTTCTTACCTTTTTTTGGACCCTAGTGTGCCTGTTTTCAGCCATTTTTGGCCACTTCTATGCTAGGTTTGCAAGTGTCAACCACTTTTAAGCCTTTTCTTTCCTGTTCTTACCATTTTTTACCTTTCCTTCGTGGTTTCTGGCACTTCGGGCCATTTCTATCCTATTTCCGCAGGTGTCAACCAGTTTTAACCCTTTCTTTCCTGTTCTTACATTTTTTGACCTTTCCTTTCCTGTTGCCTGCCGCTTAGGGACATTTCTATCCGATTTTTGCAGGTGTCAACCAGTTTTAAGCCTTTTCTTTCCTGTTCTTACCATTTTTTAACTTTCTTTTGTGGTTTCTGGCACTTCGGGCCATTTCTATCCTATTTTTGCAGGTTTCAACCAGTTTTATGCTTTTTCTTTTCTGTTCTTACAATTTCTGACCATTCCTTTCCTTTTTTCTGGTACTTTTGGCCATTTGTGACCTGGTTTTGCCCGTTTCTAACCCTTTTTAAACTTTTTTTTTGCCTTTTCTAAACCATTTTTAGCCATTTTTTTCCCTTTTCTAACCCATTTTTGTCAAATTCTCACACGTTTACCAATTTTTCCTCTTGTCTAACCCTTTTTTGCCCATTTCCAAGTCGTTTTAAGCCCTTTTCAGTTGCCTTTTCTAACACATTTTTGTCAATTTCTAACCCGTTTTAAGCCACGTTTTTCCATATCTTACTCATTTTTACCCTTTTCTTTCCTGCGTTCAGCCTCTTTTCACCGTTTCCTACCCTGGTTTTGCCCTTTTCTAGCCCCCCTATAAGCCATTTTTGGCTGTTTCTAAACAGTTTTTACCGTTTCTATCCCATTTTCCCCTTTTGAAACTCATTTTCAGCTACGTTTGGCTATTTCTTTTGTATTTTTGCTCACTTTCAACCCCTTTGAAGCCTTTCATTTCCTTTTCTTACCTTTTTTTGGACCCTAGTGTGCCTGTTTTCAGCCATTTTTGGCCATTTCTATTTTAGTTTTGCAGGTGTCAACCACTTTTAAGCCTTTTCTTTCCTGTTCTTACATTTTTTGACCTTTCCTTTCCGGTTTCCTGCCACTTAGGGACATTTCTATCCGATTTTTGCAGGTGTCAACCAGTTTTAAGCCGTTTCTTTTCTGTCCTTACTATTTTTGACCATTCCTTTCCTTTTTTCTGCTACTTTTGGCCATTTGTGACCTGGTTTTGCCCGTTTCTAACCCTTTTTAAACTTTTTTTTGCCTTTTCTAAACCATTTTTAGCCATTTTTTCCCTTTTCTAACCCATTTTTGTCAAATTCTCACACGTTTACCAATTTTTTCCTCTTGTCTAACCCTTTTTTGCCCATTTCCAAGTCGTTTTAAGCCCTTTTCAGTTGCCTTTTCTAACACATTTTTGTCAATTTCTAACCCGTTTTAAGCCACGTTTTTCCATATCTTACTCATTTTTACCCTTTTCTTTCCTGCGTTCAGCCTCTTTTCACCGTTCCTACCCTGGTTTTGCCCTTTTCTAGCCCCCTATAAGCCATTTTTGGCTGTTTCTAAACAGTTTTTACCGTTTCTATCCCATTTTCCCCTTTTGAAACTCATTTTCAGCTACGTTTGGCTATTTCTTTTGTATTTTTTGCTCACTTTCAACCCCTTTGAAGCCTTTCATTTCCTTTTCTTACCTTTTTTTGGACCCTAGTGTGCCTGTTTTCAGCCATTTTTGGCCACTTCTATGCTAGTTTTGCAAGTGTCAACCACTTTTAAGCCTTTTCTTTCCTGTTCTTACCATTTTTTACCTTTCCTTCGTGGTTTCTGGCACTTCGGGCGATTTCTATCCTATTTCCGCAGGTGTCAACCAGTTTTAAGCCTTTTCTTTCCTGTTCTTACATTTTTTGACCTTTCCTTTCCGGTTGCCTGCCGCTTAGGGACATTTCTATCCGATTTTTGCAGGTGTCAACCAGTTTTAAGCCTTTTCTTTCCTGTTCTTACCATTTTTTAACTTTCTTTCGTGGTTTCTGGCACTTCGGGCCATTTCTATTATATTTCTGCAGGTTTCAACCAGTTTTATGCTTTTTCTTTTCTGTTCTTACAATTTCTGACCATTCCTTTCCTTTTTTCTGCTACTTTTGGCCATTTGTGACCTGGTTTTGCCTGTTTCTAACCCTTTTTAAACTTTTTTTTGCCTTTTCTAAACCATTTTTAGCCATTTTTTCCCTTTTGTAACCCATTTTTGTCAAATTCTCACACGTTTACCAATTTTTCCTCTTGTCTAACCCTTTTTTGCCCATTTCCAAGTCGTTTTAAGCCCTTTTCAGTTGCCTTTTCTAACACATTTTTGTCAATATCTAACCCGTTTTAAGCCACGTTTTTCCATATCTTACTCATTTTTACCCTTTTCTTTCCTGCGTTCAGCCTCTTTTCACCGTTTCTACCCTGGTTTTGCCCTTTTCTAGCCCCCTATAAGCCATTTTTGGCTGTTTCTAAACAGTTTTTACCGTTTCTATCCCATTTTCCCCTTTTGAAACTCATTTTCAGCTACGTTTGGCTATTTCTTTTGTATTTTTGCTCACTTTCAACCCCTTTGAAGCCTTTCATTTCCTTTTTCTTACCTTTTTTTGGACCCTAGTGTGCCTGTTTTCAGCCATTTTTGGCCATTTCTATTTTAGTTTTGCAGGTGTCAACCACTTTTAAGCCTTTTCTTTCCTGTTCTTACATTTTTTGACCTTTCCTTTCCGGTTTCCTGCCACTTAGGGACATTTCTATCCGATTTTTGCAGGTGTCAACCAGTTTTAAGCCGTTTCTTTTCTGTCCTTACTATTTTTGACCATTCCTTTCCTTTTTTCTGCTACTTTTGGCCATTTGTGACCTGGTTTTGCCTGTTTCTAACCCTTTTTAAACTTTTTTTTGCCTTTTCTAAACCATTTTTAGCCATTTTTTCCCTTTTTCTAACCCATTTTTGTCAAATTCTCACACGTTTACCAATTTTTCCTCTTGTCTAACCCTTTTTTGCCCATTTCCAAGTCGTTTTAAGCCCTTTTCAGTTGCCTTTTCTAACACATTTTTGTCAATTTCTAACCCGTTTTTAAGCCACGTTTTTTCCATATCTTACTCATTTTTACCCTTTTCTTTCCTGCGTTCAGCCTCTTTTCACCGTTTCTACCCTGGTTTTGCCCTTTTCTAGCCCCCTATAAGCCATTTTTGGCTGTTTCTAAACAGTTTTTACCGTTTCTATCCCATTTTCCCCTTTTGAAACTCATTTTCAGCTACGTTTGGCTATTTCTTTTGTATTTTTGCTCACTTTCAACCCCTTTGAAGCCTTTCATTTCCTTTTCTTACCTTTTTTTGGACCCTAGTGTGCCTGTTTTCAGCCATTTTTGGCCATTTCTATTTTAGTTTTGCAGGTGTCAACCACTTTTAAGCCTTTTCTTTCCTGTTCTTACATTTTTTGACCTTTCCTTTCCGGTTGCCTGCCGCTTAGGGACATTTCTATCCGATTTTTGCAGGTGTCAACCAGTTTTAAGCCGTTTCTTTTCTGTCCTTACTATTTTTGACCATTCCTTTCCTTTTTTCTGCTACTTTTGGCCATTTGTGACCTGGTTTTGCCCGTTTCTAACCCTTTTTAAACTTTTTTTTTGCCTTTTCTAAACCATTTTTAGCCATTTTTTTCCCTTTTGTAACCCATTTTTGTCAAATTCTCACACGTTTACCAATTTTTCCTCTTGTCTAACCCTTTTTTGCCCATTTCCAAGTCGTTTTAAGCCCTTTTCAGTTGCCTTGTCTAACACATTTTTGTCAATTTCTAACCCGTTTTAAGCCACGTTTTTCCATATCTTACTCATTTTTACCCTTTTCTTTCCTGCGTTCAGCCTCTTTTCACCGTTTCTACCCTGGTTTTGCCCTTTTCTAGCCCCCTATAAGCCATTTTTGGCTGTTTCTAAACAGTTTTTACCGTTTCTATCCCATTTTCCCCTTTTGAAACTCATTTTCAGCTACGTTTGGCTATTTCTTTTGTATTTTTGCTCACTTTCAACCCCTTTGAAGCCTTTCATTTCCTGTTCTTACCTTTTTTTGGACCCTAGTGTGCCTGTTTTCAGCCATTTTTGGCCACTTCTATGCTAGTTTTGCAAGTGTCAACCACTTTTAAGCCTTTTCTTTCCTGTTCTTACCATTTTTTACCTTTCCTTCGTGGTTTCTGGCACTTCGGGCGATTTCTATCCTATTTCCGCAGGTGTCAACCAGTTTTAAGCCTTTTCTTTCCTGTTCTTACATTTTTTGACCTTTCCTTTCCGGTTGCCTGCCGCTTAGGGACATTTCTATCCGATTTTTGCAGGTGTCAACCAGTTTTAAGCCTTTTCTTTCCTGTTCTTACCATTTTTTAACTTTCTTTCGTGGTTTCTGGCACTTCGGGCCATTTCTATCCTATTTCTGCAGGTTTCAACCAGTTTTATGCTTTTTCTTTTCTGTTCTTACAATTTCTGACCATTCCTTTCCTTTTTTCTGCTACTTTTGGCCATTTGTGACCTGGTTTTGCCTGTTTCTAACCCTTTTTAAACTTTTTTTTGCCTTTTCTAAACCATTTTTAGCCATTTTTTCCCTTTTCTAACCCATTTTTGTCAAATTCTCACACGTTTACCAATTTTTCCTCTTGTCTAACCCTTTTTTGCCCATTTCCAAGTCGTTTTAAGCCCTTTTCAGTTGCCTTTTCTAACACATTTTTGTCAATATCTAACCCGTTTTAAGCCACGTTTTTCCATATCTTACTCATTTTTACCCTTTTCTTTCCTGCGTTCAGCCTCTTTTCACCGTTTCTACCCTGGTTTTGCCCTTTTCTAGCCCCCTATAAGCCATTTTTGGCTGTTTCTAAACAGTTTTTACCGTTTCTATCCCATTTTCCCCTTTTGAAACTCATTTTCAGCTACGTTTGGCTATTTCTTTTGTATTTTTGCTCACTTTCAACCCCTTTGAAGCCTTTCATTTCCTTTTCTTACCTTTTTTTGGACCCTAGTGTGCCTGTTTTCAGCCATTTTTGGCCATTTCTATTTTAGTTTTGCAGGTGTCAACCACTTTTAAGCCTTTTCTTTCCTGTTCTTACATTTTTTGACCTTTCCTTTCCGGTTTCCTGCCACTTAGGGACATTTCTATCCGATTTTTGCAGGTGTCAACCAGTTTTAAGCCGTTTCTTTTCTGTCCTTACTATTTTTGACCATTCCTTTCCTTTTTTCTGCTACTTTTGGCCATTTGTGACCTGGTTTTGCCCGTTTCTAACCCTTTTTAAACTTTTTTTTGCCTTTTCTAAACCATTTTTAGCCATTTTTTTCCCTTTTCTAACCCATTTTTGTCAAATTCTCACACGTTTACCAATTTTTCCTCTTGTCTAACCCTTTTTTGCCCATTTCCAAGTCGTTTTAAGCCCTTTTCAGTTGCCTTTTCTAACACATTTTTGTCAATTTCTAACCCGTTTTAAGCCACGTTTTTCCATATCTTACTCATTTTTACCCTTTTCTTTCCTGCGTTCAGCCTCTTTTCACCGTTTCTACCCTGGTTTTGCCCTTTTCTAGCCCCCTATAAGCCATTTTTGGCTGTTTCTAAACAGTTTTTACCGTTTCTATCCCATTTTCCCCTTTTGAAACTCATTTTCAGCTACGTTTGGCTATTTCTTTTGTATTTTTGCTCACTTTCAACCCCTTTGAAGCCTTTCATTTCCTTTTCTTACCTTTTTTTGGACCCTAGTGTGCCTGTTTTCAGCCATTTTTGGCCACTTCTATGCTAGTTTTGCAAGTGTCAACCACTTTTAAGCCTTTTCTTTCCTGTTCTTACCATTTTTTACCTTTCCTTCGTGGTTTCTGGCACTTCGGGCGATTTCTATCCTATTTCCGCAGGTGTCAACCAGTTTTAAGCCTTTTCTTTCCTGTTCTTACATTTTTTGACCTTTCCTTTCCGGTTGCCTGCCGCTTAGGGACATTTCTATCCGATTTTTGCAGGTGTCAACCAGTTTTAAGCCTTTTCTTTCCTGTTCTTACCATTTTTTAACTTTCTTTCGTGGTTTCTGGCACTTCGGGCCATTTCTATTATATTTCTGCAGGTTTCAACCAGTTTTATGCTTTTTCTTTTCTGTTCTTACAATTTCTGACCATTCCTTTCCTTTTTTTCTGCTACTTTTGGCCATTTGTGACCTGGTTTTGCCTGTTTCTAACCCTTTTTAAACTTTTTTTTTGCCTTTTCTAAACCATTTTTAGCCATTTTTTCCCTTTTCTAACCCATTTTTGTCAAATTCTCACACGTTTACCAATTTTTCCTCTTGTCTAACCCTTTTTTGCCCATTTCCAAGTCGTTTTAAGCCCTTTTCAGATGCCTTTTCTAACACATTTTTGTCAATATCTAACCCGTTTTAAGCCACGTTTTTCCATATCTTACTCATTTTTACCCTTTTCTTTCCTGCGTTCAGCCTCTTTTCACCGTTTCTACCCTGGTTTTGCCCTTTTCTAGCCCCCTATAAGCCATTTTTGGCTGTTTCTAAACAGTTTTTACCGTTTCTATCCCATTTTCCCCTTTTGAAACTCATTTTCAGCTACGTTTGGCTATTTCTTTTGTATTTTTGCTCACTTTCAACCCCTTTGAAGCCTTTCATTTCCTTTTCTTACCTTTTTTTGGACCCTAGTGTGCCTGTTTTCAGCCATTTTTGGCCATTTCTATTTTAGTTTTGCAGGTGTCAACCACTTTTAAGCCTTTTCTTTCCTGTTCTTACATTTTTTGACCTTTCCTTTCCGGTTGCCTGCCGCTTAGGGACATTTCTATCCGATTTTTGCAGGTGTCAACCAGTTTTAAGCCGTTTCTTTTCTGTCCTTACAATTTTTGACCATTCCTTTCCTTTTTTCTGCTACTTTTGGCCATTTGTGACCTGGTTTTGCCCGTTTCTAACCCTTTTTAAACTTTTTTTTGCCTTTTCTAAACCATTTTTAGCCATTTTTTTCCCTTTTCTAACCCATTTTTGTCAAATTCTCACACGTTTACCAATTTTTCCTCTTGTCTAACCCTTTTTTTGCCCATTTCCAAGTCGTTTTAAGCCCTTTTCAGTTGCCTTTTCTAACACATTTTTGTCAATTTCTAACCCGTTTTAAGCCACGTTTTTCCATATCTTACTCATTTTTACCCTTTTCTTTCCTGCGTTCAGCCTCTTTTCACCGTTTCTACCCTGGTTTTGCCCTTTTCTAGCCCCCTATAAGCCATTTTTGGCTGTTTCTAAACAGTTTTTTACCGTTTCTATCCCATTTTCCCCTTTTGAAACTCATTTTCAGCTACGTTTGGCTATTTCTTTTGTATTTTTGCTCACTTTCAACCCCTTTGAAGCCTTTCATTTCCTTTTCTTACCTTTTTTTGGACCCTAGTGTGCCTGTTTTCAGCCATTTTTGGCCACTTCTATGCTAGTTTTGCAAGTGTCAACCACTTTTAAGCCTTTTCTTTCCTGTTCTTACCATTTTTTACCTTTCCTTCGTGGTTTCTGGCACTTCGGGCGATTTCTATCCTATTTCCGCAGGTGTCAACCAGTTTTAAGCCTTTTCTTTCCTGTTCTTACATTTTTTGACCTTTCCTTTCCGGTTGCCTGCCGCTTAGGGACATTTCTATCCGATTTTTGCAGGTGTCAACCAGTTTTAAGCCTTTTCTTTCCTGTTCTTACCATTTTTTAACTTTCTTTCGTGGTTTCTGGCACTTCGGGCCATTTCTATCCTATTTCTGCAGGTTTCAACCAGTTTTATGCTTTTTCTTTTCTGTTCTTACAATTTCTGACCATTCCTTTCCTTTTTTCTGCTACTTTTGGCCATTTGTGACCTGGTTTTGCCTGTTTCTAACCCTTTTTAAACTTTTTTTTGCCTTTTCTAAACCATTTTTAGCCATTTTTTTCCTTTTGTAACCCATTTTTGTCAAATTCTCACACGTTTACCAATTTTTCCTCTTGTCTAACCCTTTTTTGCCCATTTCCAAGTCGTTTTAAGCCCTTTTCAGTTGCCTTTTCTAACACATTTTTGTCAATTTCTAACCCGTTTTAAGCCACGTTTTTCCATATCTTACTCATTTTTACCCTTTTCTTTCCCGCGTTCAGCCTCTTTTCACCGTTTCTACCCTGGTTTTGCCCTTTTCTAGCCCCCTATAAGCCATTTTTGGCTGTTTCTAAACAGTTTTTACCGTTTCTATCCCATTTTCCCCTTTTGAAACTCATTTTCAGCTACGTTTGGCTATTTCTTTTGTATTTTTGCTCACTTTCAACCCCTTTGAAGCCTTTCATTTCCTTTTCTTACCTTTTTTTGGACCCTAGTGTGCCTGTTTTCAGCCATTTTTGGCCATTTCTATTTTAGTTTTGCAGGTGTCAACCACTTTTAAGCCTTTTCTTTCCTGTTCTTACATTTTTTGACCTTTCCTTTCCGGTTGCCTGCCGCTTAGGGACATTTCTATCCGATTTTTGCAGGTGTCAACCAGTTTTAAGCCGTTTCTTTTCTGTTCTTACAATTTCTGACCATTCCTTTCCTTTTTTCTGCTACTTTTGGCCATTTGTGACCTGGTTTTGCCTGTTTCTAACCCTTTTTAAACTTTTTTTTTG
The DNA here is from genome assembly GCF_012275295.1 of Melopsittacus undulatus. NCBI lineage: Eukaryota > Metazoa > Chordata > Aves > Psittaciformes > Psittaculidae > Melopsittacus > Melopsittacus undulatus. The sequence continues at coordinate 760,315 of NW_022993950.1, read as the reverse complement.
CCTTTTCTAAACCATTTTTAGCCATTTTTTCCCTTTTCTAACCCATTTTTGTCAAATTCTCACACGTTTACCAATTTTTCCTCTTGTCTAACCCTTTTTTGCCCATTTCCAAGTCGTTTTAAGCCCTTTTCAGTTGCCTTTTCTAACACATTTTTGTCAATATCTAACCCGTTTTAAGCCACGTTTTTCCATATCTTACTCATTTTTACCCTTTTCTTTCCTGCGTTCAGCCTCTTTTCACCGTTTCTACCCTGGTTTTGCCCTTTTCTAGCCCCCTATAAGCCATTTTTGGCTGTTTCTAAACAGTTTTTACCGTTTCTATCCCATTTTCCCCTTTTGAAACTCATTTTCAGCTACGTTTGGCTATTTCTTTTGTATTTTTGCTCACTTTCAACCCCTTTGAAGCCTTTCATTTCCTTTTCTTACCTTTTTTTGGACCCTAGTGTGCCTGTTTTCAGCCATTTTTGGCCATTTCTATTTTAGTTTTGCAGGTGTCAACCACTTTTAAGCCTTTTCTTTCCTGTTCTTACATTTTTTGACCTTTCCTTTCCGGTTTCCTGCCACTTAGGGACATTTCTATCCGATTTTTGCAGGTGTCAACCAGTTTTAAGCCGTTTCTTTTCTGTCCTTACTATTTTTGACCATTCCTTTCCTTTTTTCTGCTACTTTTGGCCATTTGTGACCTGGTTTTGCCCGTTTCTAACCCTTTTTAAACTTTTTTTTTGCCTTTTCTAAACCATTTTTAGCCATTTTTTTCCTTTTGTAACCCATTTTTGTCAAATTCTCACACGTTTACCAATTTTTCCTCTTGTCTAACCCTTTTTTGCCCATTTCCAAGTCGTTTTAAAGCCCTTTTCAGTTGCCTTTTCTAACACATTTTTGTCAATTTCTAACCCGTTTTAAGCCACGTTTTTCCATATCTTACTCATTTTTACCCTTTTCTTTCCTGCGTTCAGCCTCTTTTCACCGTTTCTACCCTGGTTTTGCCCTTTTCTAGCCCCCTATAAGCCATTTTTGGCTGTTTCTAAACAGTTTTTACCGTTTCTATCCCATTTTCCCCTTTTGAAACTCATTTTCAGCTACGTTTGGCTATTTCTTTTGTATTTTTGCTCACTTTCAACCCCTTTGAAGCCTTTCATTTCCTTTTCTTACCTTTTTTTGGACCCTAGTGTGCCTGTTTTCAGCCATTTTTGGCCACTTCTATGCTAGGTTTGCAAGTGTCAACCACTTTTAAGCCTTTTCTTTCCTGTTCTTACCATTTTTTACCTTTCCTTCGTGGTTTCTGGCACTTCGGGCGATTTCTATCCTATTTCCGCAGGTGTCAACCAGTTTTAAGCCTTTTCTTTCCTGTTCTTACATTTTTTTGACCTTTCCTTTCCGGTTGCCTGCCGCTTAGGGACATTTCTATCCGATTTTTGCAGGTGTCAACCAGTTTTAAGCCTTTTCTTTCCTGTTCTTACCATTTTTTAACTTTCTTTCGTGGTTTCTGGCACTTCGGGCCATTTCTATTATATTTCTGCAGGTTTCAACCAGTTTTATGCTTTTTCTTTTCTGTTCTTACAATTTTTGACCATTTCTTTCCTTTTTTCTGCTACTTTTGGCCATTTGTGACCTGGTTTTGCCCGTTTCTAACCCTTTTTTAAACTTTTTTTTGCCTTTTCTAAACCATTTTTAGCCATTTTTTCCCTTTTCTAACCCATTTTTGTCAAATTCTCACACGTTTACCAATTTTTCCTCTTGTCTAACCCTTTTTTGCCCATTTCCAAGTCGTTTTAAGCCCTTTTCAGTTGCCTTTTCTAACACATTTTTGTCAATTTCTAACCCGTTTTAAGCCACGTTTTTCCATATCTTACTCATTTTTACCCTTTTCTTTCCTGCGTTCAGCCTCTTTTCACCGTTCCTACCCTGGTTTTGCCCTTTTCTAGCCCCCTATAAGCCATTTTTGGCTGTTTCTAATCAGTTTTTACCGTTTCTATCCCATTTTCCCCTTTTGAAACTCATTTTCAGCTACGTTTGGCTATTTCTTTTGTATTTTTGCTCACTTTCAACCCCTTTGAAGCCTTTCATTTCCTTTTCTTACCTTTTTTTGGACCCTAGTGTGCCTGTTTTCAGCCATTTTTGGCCATTTCTATTTTAGTTTTGCAGGTGTCAACCACTTTTAAGCCTTTTCTTTCCTGTTCTTACATTTTTTGACCTTTCCTTTCCGGTTTCCTGCCACTTAGGGACATTTCTATCCGATTTTTGCAGGTGTCAACCAGTTTTAAGCCGTTTCTTTTCTGTCCTTACTATTTTTGACCATTCCTTTCCTTTTTTCTGCTACTTTTGGCCATTTGTGACCTGGTTTTGCCCGTTTTCTAACCCTTTTTAAACTTTTTTTTGCCTTTTCTAAACCATTTTTAGCCATTTTTTTCCCTTTTCTAACCCATTTTTGTCAAATTCTCACACGTTTACCAATTTTTCCTCTTGTCTAACCCTTTTTTGCCCATTTCCAAGTCGTTTTAAGCCCTTTTCAGTTGCCTTTTCTAACACATTTTTGTCAATTTCTAACCCGTTTTAAGCCACGTTTTTCCATATCTTACTCATTTTTACCCTTTTCTTTCCTGCGTTCAGCCTCTTTTCACCATTTCTACCCTGGTTTTGCCCTTTTCTAGCCCCCTATAAGCCATTTTTGGCTGTTTCTAAACAGTTTTTTACCGTTTCTATCCCATTTTCCCCTTTTGAAACTCATTTTCAGCTACGTTTGGCTATTTCTTTTGTATTTTTGCTCACTTTCAACCCCTTTGAAGCCTTTCATTTCCTTTTCTTACCTTTTTTTGGACCCTAGTGTGCCTGTTTTCAGCCATTTTTGGCCATTTCTATTTTAGTTTTGCAGGTGTCAACCACTTTTAAGCCTTTTCTTTCCTGTTCTTACATTTTTTGACCTTTCCTTTCCGGTTGCCTGCCGCTTAGGGACATTTCTATCCGATTTTTGCAGGTGTCAACCAGTTTTAAGCCGTTTCTTTTCTGTTCTTACAATTTTTGACCATTTCTTTCCTTTTTTTCTGCTACTTTTGGCCATTTGTGACCTGGTTTTTCCCGTTTCTAACCCTTTTTAAACTTTTTTTTTGCCTTTTCTAAACCATTTTTAGCCATTTTTTTCCCTTTTCTAACCCATTTTTGTCAAATTCTCACACGTTTACCAATTTTTCCTCTTGTCTAACCCTTTTTTGCCCATTTCCAAGTCGTTTTAAGCCCTTTTCAGTTGCCTTTTCTAACACATTTTTGTCAATTTCTAACCCGTTTTAAGCCACGTTTTTCCATATCTTACTCATTTTTACCCTTTTCTTTCCTGCGTTCAGCCTCTTTTCACCGTTTCTACCCTGGTTTTGCCCTTTTCTAGCCCCCTATAAGCCATTTTTGGCTGTTTCTAAACAGTTTTTACCGTTTCTATCCCATTTTTCCCCTTTTGAAACTCATTTTCAGCTACGTTTGGCTATTTCTTTTGTATTTTTGCTCACTTTCAACCCCTTTGAAGCCTTTCATTTCCTTTTCTTACCTTTTTTTGGACCCTAGTGTGCCTGTTTTCAGCCATTTTTGGCCACTTCTATGCTAGTTTTGCAAGTGTCAACCACTTTTAAGCCTTTTCTTTCCTGTTCTTACCATTTTTTACCTTTCCTTCGTGGTTTCTGGCACTTCGGGCGATTTCTATCCTATTTCCGCAGGTGTCAACCAGTTTTAAGCCTTTTCTTTCCTGTTCTTACATTTTTTGACCTTTCCTTTCCGGTTGCCTGCCGCTTAGGGACATTTCTATCCGATTTTTGCAGGTGTCAACCAGTTTTAAGCCTTTTCTTTCCTGTTCTTACCATTTTTTAACTTTCTTTCGTGGTTTCTGGCACTTCGGGCCATTTCTATCCTATTTCTGCAGGTTTCAACCAGTTTTATGCTTTTTCTTTTCTGTTCTTACAATTTCTGACCATTCCTTTCCTTTTTTCTGCTACTTTTGGCCATTTGTGACCTGGTTTTGCCCGTTTCTAACCCTTTTTAAACTTTTTTTTTGCCTTTTCTAAACCATTTTTAGCCATTTTTTCCCTTTTCTAACCCATTTTTGTCAAATTCTCACACGTTTACCAATTTTTCCTCTTGTCTAACCCTTTTTTGCCCATTTCCAAGTCGTTTTAAGCCCTTTTCAGTTGCCTTTTCTAACACATTTTTGTCAATTTCTAACCCGTTTTAAGCCACGTTTTTCCATATCTTACTCATTTTTACCCTTTTCTTTCCTGCGTTCAGCCTCTTTTCACCGTTTCTACCCTGGTTTTGCCCTTTTCTAGCCCCCTATAAGCCATTTTTGGCTGTTTCTAAACAGTTTTTACCGTTTCTATCCCATTTTCCCCTTTTGAAACTCATTTTCAGCTACGTTTGGCTATTTCTTTTGTATTTTTGCTCACTTTCAACCCCTTTGAAGCCTTTCATTTCCTTTTCTTACTTTTTTTTGGACCCTAGTGTGCCTGTTTTCAGCCATTTTTGGCCATTTCTATTTTAGTTTTGCAAGTGTCAACCACTTTTAAGCCTTTTCTTTCCTGTTCTTACATTTTTTGACCTTTCCTTTCCGGTTTCCTGCCACTTAGGGACATTTCTATCCGATTTTTGCAGGTGTCAACCAGTTTTAAGCCGTTTCTTTTCTGTTCTTACAATTTTTGACCATTTCTTTCCTTTTTTCTGCTACTTTTGGCCATTTGTGAAATGGTTTTGCCCGTTTCTAACCCTTTTTAAACTTTTTTTTGCCTTTTCTAAACCATTTTTAGCCATTTTTTCCCTTTTCTAACCCATTTTTGTCAAATTCTCACACGTTTACCAATTTTTCCTCTTGTCTAACCCTTTTTTGCCCATTTCCAAGTCGTTTTAAGCCCTTTTCAGTTGCCTTTTCTAACACATTTTTGTCAATTTCTAACCCGTTTTAAGCCACGTTTTTCCATATCTTACTCATTTTTACCCTTTTCTTTCCTGCGTTCAGCCTCTTTTCACCGTTTCTACCCTGGTTTTGCCCTTTTCTAGCCCCCTATAAGCCATTTTTGGCTGTTTCTAAACAGTTTTTTACCGTTTCTATCCCATTTTCCCCTTTTGAAACTCATTTTCAGCTACGTTTGGCTATTTCTTTTGTATTTTTGCTCACTTTCAACCCCTTTGAAGCCTTTCATTTCCTTTTCTTACCTTTTTTTGGACCCTAGTGTGCCTGTTTTCAGCCATTTTTGGCCACTTCTATGCTAGGTTTGCAAGTGTCAACCACTTTTAAGCCTTTTCTTTCCTGTTCTTACCATTTTTTACCTTTCCTTCGTGGTTTCTGGCACTTCGGGCCATTTCTATCCTATTTCCGCAGGTGTCAACCAGTTTTAAGCCTTTTCTTTCCTGTTCTTACATTTTTTGACCTTTCCTTTCCGGTTGCCTGCCGCTTAGGGACATTTCTATCCGATTTTTGCAGGTGTCAACCAGTTTTAAGCCTTTTCTTTCCTGTTCTTACCATTTTTTAACTTTCTTTCGTGGTTTCTGGCACTTCGGGCCATTTCTATCCTATTTTTGCAGGTTTCAACCAGTTTTAAGCTTTTTCTTTTCTGTTCTTACAATTTCTGACCATTCCTTTCCTTTTTTCTGCTACTTTTGGCCATTTGTGACCTGGTTTTGCCCGTTTCTAACCCTTTTTAAACTTTTTTTTGCCTTTTCTAAACCATTTTTAGCCATTTTTTCCCTTTTCTAACCCATTTTTGTCAAATTCTCACACGTTTACCAATTTTTCCTCTTGTCTAACCCTTTTTTGCCCATTTCCAAGTCGTTTTAAGCCCTTTTCAGTTGCCTTTTCTAACACATTTTTGTCAATTTCTAACCCGTTTTAAGCCACGTTTTTCCATATCTTACTCATTTTTACCCTTTTCTTTCCTGCGTTCAGCCTCTTTTCACCGTTCCTACCCTGGTTTTGCCCTTTTCTAGCCCCCTATAAGCCATTTTTGGCTGTTTCTAAACAGTTTTTTACCGTTTCTATCCCATTTTCCCCTTTTGAAACTCATTTTCAGCTACGTTTGGCTATTTCTTTTGTATTTTTGCTCACTTTCAACCAGTTTTAAGCCTTTCATTTCCTTTTCTTACCTTTTTTTGGACCCTAGTGTGCCTGTTTTCAGCTATTTTTGGCCATTTCTATTTTAGTTTTGCAGGTGTCAACCACTTTTAAGCCTTTTCTTTCCTGTTCTTACATTTTTTGACCTTTCCTTTCCGGTTGCCTGCCGCTTAGGGACATTTCTATCCGATTTTTGCAGGTGTCAACCAGTTTTAAGCCGTTTCTTTTCTGTTCTTACAATTTTTGACCATTTCTTTCCTTTTTTCTGCTACTTTTGGCCATTTGTGACCTGGTTTTGCCCGTTTCTAACCCTTTTTAAACTTTTTTTTGCCTTTTCTAAACCATTTTTAGCCATTTTTTTTCCTTTTCTAACCCATTTTTGTCAAATTCTCACACGTTTACCAATTTTTCCTCTTGTCTAACCCTTTTTTGCCCATTTCCAAGTCGTTTTAAGCCCTTTTCAGTTGCCTTTTCTAACACATTTTTGTCAATTTCTAACCCGTTTTAAGCCACGTTTTTCCATATCTTACTCATTTTTACCCTTTTCTTTCCTGCGTTCAGCCTCTTTTCACCGTTTCTACCCTGGTTTTGCCCTTTTCTAGCCCCCTATAAGCCATTTTTGGCTGTTTCTAAACAGTTTTTTACCGTTTCTATCCCATTTTCCCCTTTTGAAACTCATTTTCAGCTACGTTTGGCTATTTCTTTTGTATTTTTGCTCACTTTCAACCCCTTTGAAGCCTTTCATTTCCTTTTCTTACCTTTTTTTGGACCCTAGTGTGCCTGTTTTCAGCCATTTTTGGCCACTTCTATGCTAGGTTTGCAAGTGTCAACCACTTTTAAGCCTTTTCTTTCCTGTTCTTACCATTTTTTACCTTTCCTTCGTGGTTTCTGGCACTTCGGGCCATTTCTATCCTATTTCCGCAGGTGTCAACCAGTTTTAACCCTTTCTTTCCTGTTCTTACATTTTTTGACCTTTCCTTTCCTGTTGCCTGCCGCTTAGGGACATTTCTATCCGATTTTTGCAGGTGTCAACCAGTTTTAAGCCTTTTCTTTCCTGTTCTTACCATTTTTTAACTTTCTTTTGTGGTTTCTGGCACTTCGGGCCATTTCTATCCTATTTTTGCAGGTTTCAACCAGTTTTATGCTTTTTCTTTTCTGTTCTTACAATTTCTGACCATTCCTTTCCTTTTTTCTGGTACTTTTGGCCATTTGTGACCTGGTTTTGCCCGTTTCTAACCCTTTTTAAACTTTTTTTTGCCTTTTCTAAACCATTTTTAGCCATTTTTTCCCTTTTCTAACCCATTTTTGTCAAATTCTCACACGTTTACCAATTTTTCCTCTTGTCTAACCCTTTTTTGCCCATTTCCAAGTCGTTTTAAGCCCTTTTCAGTTGCCTTTTCTAACACATTTTTGTCAATTTCTAACCCGTTTTAAGCCACGTTTTTCCATATCTTACTCATTTTTACCCTTTTCTTTCCTGCGTTCAGCCTCTTTTCACCGTTCCTACCCTGGTTTTGCCCTTTTCTAGCCCCCTATAAGCCATTTTTGGCTGTTTCTAATCAGTTTTTACCGTTTCTATCCCATTTTCCCCTTTTGAAACTCATTTTCAGCTACGTTTGGCTATTTCTTTTGTATTTTTGCTCACTTTCAACCCCTTTGAAGCCTTTCATTTCCTTTTCTTACCTTTTTTTGGACCCTAGTGTGCCTGTTTTCAGCCATTTTTGGCCATTTCTATTTTAGTTTTGCAGGTGTCAACCACTTTTAAGCCTTTTCTTTCCTGTTCTTACATTTTTTGACCTTTCCTTTCCGGTTTCCTGCCACTTAGGGACATTTCTATCCGATTTTTGCAGGTGTCAACCAGTTTTAAGCCGTTTCTTTTCTGTCCTTACTATTTTTGACCATTCCTTTCCTTTTTTCTGCTACTTTTGGCCATTTGTGACCTGGTTTTGCCCGTTTCTAACCCTTTTTAAACTTTTTTTTGCCTTTTCTAAACCATTTTTAGCCATTTTTTTCCCTTTTCTAACCCATTTTTGTCAAATTCTCACACGTTTACCAATTTTTCCTCTTGTCTAACCCTTTTTTGCCCATTTCCAAGTCGTTTTAAGCCCTTTTCAGTTGCCTTTTCTAACACATTTTTGTCAATTTCTAACCCGTTTTAAGCCACGTTTTTCCATATCTTACTCATTTTTACCCTTTTCTTTCCTGCGTTCAGCCTCTTTTTCACCGTTCCTACCCTGGTTTTGCCCTTTTCTAGCCCCCTATAAGCCATTTTTGGCTGTTTCTAATCAGTTTTTACCGTTTCTATCCCATTTTCCCCTTTTGAAACTCATTTTCAGCTACGTTTGGCTATTTCTTTTGTATTTTTGCTCACTTTCAACCCCTTTGAAGCCTTTCATTTCCTTTTCTTACCTTTTTTTGGACCCTAGTGTGCCTGTTTTCAGCCATTTTTGGCCATTTCTATTTTAGTTTTGCAAGTGTCAACCACTTTTAAGCCTTTTCTTTCCTGTTCTTACATTTTTTGACCTTTCCTTTCCGGTTTCCTGCCACTTAGGGACATTTCTATCCGATTTTTGCAGGTGTCAACCAGTTTTAAGCCGTTTCTTTTCTGTTCTTACAATTTTTGACCATTTCTTTCCTTTTTTCTGCTACTTTTGGCCATTTGTGACCTGGTTTTGCCCGTTTCTAACCCTTTTTAAACTTTATTTTGCCTTTTCTAAACCATTTTTAGCCATTTTTTTTCCTTTTCTAACCCATTTTTGTCAAATTCTCACACGTTTACCAATTTTTCCTCTTGTCTAACCCTTTTTTGCCCATTTCCAAGTCGTTTTAAGCCCTTTTCAGTTGCCTTTTCTAACACATTTTTGTCAATTTCTAACCCGTTTTAAGCCACGTTTTTCCATATCTTACTCATTTTTACCCTTTTCTTTCCTGCGTTCAGCCTCTTTTCACCGTTCCTACCCTGGTTTTGCCCTTTTCTAGCCCCCTATAAGCCATTTTTGGCTGTTTCTAATCAGTTTTTACCGTTTCTATCCCATTTTCCCCTTTTGAAACTCATTTTCAGCTACGTTTGGCTATTTCTTTTGTATTTTTGCTCACTTTCAACCCCTTTGAAGCCTTTCATTTCCTTTTCTTACCTTTTTTTGGACCCTAGTGTGCCTGTTTTCAGCCATTTTTGGCCATTTCTATTTTAGTTTTGCAGGTGTCAACCACTTTTAAGCCTTTTCTTTCCTGTTCTTACATTTTTTGACCTTTCCTTTCCGGTTGCCTGCCGCTTAGGGACATTTCTATCCGATTTTTGCAGGTGTCAACCAGTTTTAAGCCTTTTCTTTTCTGTTCTTACAATTTTTGACCATTTCTTTCCTTTTTTCTGCTACTTTTGGCCATTTGTGACCTGGTTTTGCCCGTTTCTAACCCTTTTTAAACTTTTTTTTGCCTTTTCTAAACCATTTTTAGCCATTTTTTCCCTTTTCTAACCCATTTTTGTCAAATTCTCACACGTTTACCAATTTTTCCTCTTGTCTAACCCTTTTTTGCCCATTTCCAAGTCGTTTTAAGCCCTTTTCAGTTGCCTTTTCTAACACATTTTTGTCAATTTCTAACCCGTTTTAAGCCACGTTTTTCCATATCTTACTCATTTTTACCCTTTTCTTTCCTGCGTTCAGCCTCTTTTCACCGTTCCTACCCTGGTTTTGCCCTTTTCTAGCCCCCTATAAGCCATTTTTGGCTGTTTCTAATCAGTTTTTACCGTTTCTATCCCATTTTCCCCTTTTGAAACTCATTTTCAGCTACGTTTGGCTATTTCTTTTGTATTTTTGCTCACTTTCAACCCCTTTGAAGCCTTTCATTTCCTTTTCTTACCTTTTTTTGGACCCTAGTGTGCCTGTTTTCAGCCATTTTTGGCCATTTCTATTTTAGTTTTGCAGGTGTCAACCACTTTTAAGCCTTTTCTTTCCTGTTCTTACATTTTTTGACCTTTCCTTTCCGGTTTCCTGCCACTTAGGGACATTTCTATCCGATTTTTGCAGGTGTCAACCAGTTTTAAGCCGTTTCTTTTCTGTCCTTACTATTTTTGACCATTCCTTTCCTTTTTTCTGCTACTTTTGGCCATTTGTGACCTGGTTTTGCCCGTTTCTAACCCTTTTTAAACTTTTTTTTTGCCTTTTCTAAACCATTTTTAGCCATTTTTTTCCTTTTCTAACCCATTTTTGTCAAATTCTCACACGTTTACCAATTTTTCCTCTTGTCTAACCCTTTTTTGCCCATTTCCAAGTCGTTTTAAGCCCTTTTCAGTTGCCTTTTCTAACACATTTTTGTCAATTTCTAACCCGTTTTAAGCCACGTTTTTCCATATCTTACTCATTTTTACCCTTTTCTTTCCTGCGTTCAGCCTCTTTTCACCATTTCTACCCTGGTTTTGCCCTTTTCTAGCCCCCTATAAGCCATTTTTGGCTGTTTCTAAACAGTTTTTACCGTTTCTATCCCATTTTCCCCTTTTGAAACTCATTTTCAGCTACGTTTGGCTATTTCTTTTGTATTTTTGCTCACTTTCAACCCCTTTGAAGCCTTTCATTTCCTTTTCTTACTTTTTTTTGGACCCTAGTGTGCCTGTTTTCAGCCATTTTTGGCCATTTCTATTTTAGTTTTGCAAGTGTCAACCACTTTTAAGCCTTTTCTTTCCTGTTCTTACATTTTTTGACCTTTCCTTTCCGGTTTCCTGCCACTTAGGGACATTTCTATCCGATTTTTGCAGGTGTCAACCAGTTTTAAGCCGTTTCTTTTCTGTTCTTACAATTTTTGACCATTTCTTTCCTTTTTTCTGCTACTTTTGGCCATTTGTGAAATGGTTTTGCCCGTTTCTAACCCTTTTTAAACTTTTTTTTTGCCTTTTCTAAACCATTTTTAGCCATTTTTTCCCTTTTCTAACCCATTTTTGTCAAATTCTCACACGTTTACCAATTTTTTCCTCTTGTCTAACCCTTTTTTGCCCATTTCCAAGTCGTTTTAAGCCCTTTTCAGTTGCCTTTTCTAACACATTTTTGTCAATTTCTAACCCGTTTTAAGCCACGTTTTTCCATATCTTACTCATTTTTACCCTTTTCTTTCCTGCGTTCAGCCTCTTTTCACCGTTTCTACCCTGGTTTTGCCCTTTTCTAGCCCCCTATAAGCCATTTTTGGCTGTTTCTAAACAGTTTTTTACCGTTTCTATCCCATTTTCCCCTTTTGAAACTCATTTTCAGCTACGTTTGGCTATTTCTTTTGTATTTTTGCTCACTTTCAACCCCTTTGAAGCCTTTCATTTCCTTTTCTTACCTTTTTTTGGACCCTAGTGTGCCTGTTTTCAGCCATTTTTGGCCATTTCTATTTTAGTTTTGCAGGTGTCAACCACTTTTAAGCCTTTTCTTTCCTGTTCTTACATTTTTTGACCTTTCCTTTCCGGTTGCCTGCCGCTTAGGGACATTTCTATCCGATTTTTGCAGGTGTCAACCAGTTTTAAGCCGTTTCTTTTCTGTTCTTACAATTTCTGACCATTCCTTTCCTTTTTTCTGGTACTTTTGGCCATTTGTGACCTGGTTTTGCCCGTTTCTAACCCTTTTTAAACTTTTTTTTGCCTTTTCTAAACCATTTTTAGCCATTTTTTTCCCTTTTCTAACCCATTTTTGTCAAATTCTCACACGTTTACCAATTTTTCCTCTTGTCTAACCCTTTTTTGCCCATTTCCAAGTCGTTTTAAGCCCTTTTCAGTTGCCTTTTCTAACACATTTTTGTCAATATCTAACCCGTTTTAAGCCACGTTTTTCCATATCTTACTCATTTTTACCCTTTTCTTTCCTGCGTTCAGCCTCTTTTCACCGTTCCTACCCTGGTTTTGCCCTTTTCTAGCCCCCTATAAGCCATTTTTGGCTGTTTCTAATCAGTTTTTTACCGTTTCTATCCCATTTTCCCCTTTTGAAACTCATTTTCAGCTACGTTTGGCTATTTCTTTTGTATTTTTGCTCACTTTCAACCCCTTTGAAGCCTTTCATTTCCTTTTCTTACCTTTTTTTGGACCCTAGTGTGCCTGTTTTCAGCCATTTTTGGCCATTTCTATTTTAGTTTTGCAGGTGTCAACCACTTTTAAGCCTTTTCTTTCCTGTTCTTACATTTTTTGACCTTTCCTTTCCGGTTTCCTGCCACTTAGGGACATTTCTATCCGATTTTTGCAGGTGTCAACCAGTTTTAAGCCGTTTCTTTTCTGTCCTTACTATTTTTGACCATTCCTTTCCTTTTTTCTGCTACTTTTGGCCATTTGTGACCTGGTTTTGCCCGTTTCTAACCCTTTTTAAACTTTTTTTTGCCTTTTCTAAACCATTTTTAGCCATTTTTTTCCTTTTGTAACCCATTTTTGTCAAATTCTCACACGTTTACCAATTTTTCCTCTTGTCTAACCCTTTTTTGCCCATTTCCAAGTCGTTTTAAGCCCTTTTCAGTTGCCTTTTCTAACACATTTTTGTCAATATCTAACCCGTTTTAAGCCACGTTTTTCCATATCTTACTCATTTTTACCCTTTTCTTTCCTGCGTTCAGCCTCTTTTCACCGTTTCTACCCTGGTTTTGCCCTTTTCTAGCCCCCTATAAGCCATTTTTGGCTGTTTCTAAACAGTTTTTACCGTTTCTATCCCATTTTCCCCTTTTGAAACTCATTTTCAGCTACGTTTGGCTATTTCTTTTGTATTTTTGCTCACTTTCAACCCCTTTGAAGCCTTTCATTTCCTTTTCTTACCTTTTTTTGGACCCTAGTGTGCCTGTTTTCAGCCATTTTTGGCCACTTCTATGCTAGTTTTGCAAGTGTCAACCACTTTTAAGCCTTTTCTTTCCTGTTCTTACCATTTTTTACCTTTCCTTCGTGGTTTCTGGCACTTCGGGCGATTTCTATCCTATTTCCGCAGGTGTCAACCAGTTTTAAGCCTTTTCTTTCCTGTTCTTACATTTTTTGACCTTTCCTTTCCGGTTGCCTGCCGCTTAGGGACATTTCTATCCGATTTTTGCAGGTGTCAACCAGTTTTAAGCCTTTTCTTTCCTGTTCTTACCATTTTTTAACTTTCTTTCGTGGTTTCTGGCACTTCGGGCCATTTCTATTATATTTCTGCAGGTTTCAACCAGTTTTATGCTTTTTCTTTTCTGTTCTTACAATTTCTGACCATTCCTTTCCTTTTTTCTGCTACTTTTGGCCATTTGTGACCTGGTTTTGCCTGTTTCTAACCCTTTTTAAACTTTTTTTTTGCCTTTTCTAAACCATTTTTAGCCATTTTTTTCCCTTTTCTAACCCATTTTTGTCAAATTCTCACACGTTTACCAATTTTTCCTCTTGTCTAACCCTTTTTTGCCCATTTCCAAGTCGTTTTAAGCCCTTTTCAGTTGCCTTTTCTAACACATTTTTGTCAATATCTAACCCGTTTGAAGCCACGTTTTTCCATATCTTACTCATTTTTACCCTTTTCTTTCCTGCGTTCAGCCTCTTTTCACCGTTTCTACCCTGGTTTTGCCCTTTTCTAGCCCCCTATAAGCCATTTTTGGCTGTTTCTAAACAGTTTTTACCGTTTCTATCCCATTTTCCCCTTTTGAAACTCATTTTCAGCTACGTTTGGCTATTTCTTTTGTATTTTTGCTCACTTTCAACCCCTTTGAAGCCTTTCATTTCCTTTTCTTACCTTTTTTTGGACCCTAGTGTGCCTGTTTTCAGCCATTTTTGGCCATTTCTATTTTAGTTTTGCAGGTGTCAACCACTTTTAAGCCTTTTCTTTCCTGTTCTTACATTTTTTGACCTTTCCTTTCCGGTTGCCTGCCGCTTAGGGACATTTCTATCCGATTTTTGCAGGTGTCAACCAGTTTTAAGCCGTTTCTTTTCTGTTCTTACAATTTTTGACCATTTCTTTCCTTTTTTCTGCTACTTTTGGCCATTTGTGACCTGGTTTTGCCCGTTTCTAACCCTTTTTAAACTTTTTTTTTGCCTTTTCTAAACCATTTTTAGCCATTTTTTCCGTTTTCTAACCCATTTTTGTCAAATTCTCACACGTTTACCAATTTTTCCTCTTGTCTAACCCTTTTTTGCCCATTTCCAAGTCGTTTTAAGCCCTTTTCAGTTGCCTTTTCTAACACATTTTTGTCAATTTCTAACCCGTTTTAAGCCACGTTTTTCCATATCTTACTCATTTTTACCCTTTTCTTTCCTGCGTTCAGCCTCTTTTCACCGTTCCTACCCTGGTTTTGCCCTTTTCTAGCCCCCTATAAGCCATTTTTGGCTGTTTCTAATCAGTTTTTACCGTTTCTATCCCATTTTCCCCTTTTGAAACTCATTTTCAGCTACGTTTGGCTATTTCTTTTGTATTTTTGCTCACTTTCAACCCCTTTGAAGCCTTTCATTTCCTTTTCTTACCTTTTTTTGGACCCTAGTGTGCCTGTTTTCAGCCATTTTTGGCCATTTCTATTTTAGTTTTGCAGGTGTCAACCACTTTTAAGCCTTTTCTTTCCTGTTCTTACATTTTTTGACCTTTCCTTTCCGGTTGCCTGCCGCTTAGGGACATTTCTATCCGATTTTTGCAGGTGTCAACCAGTTTTAAGCCGTTTCTTTTCTGTTCTTACAATTTTTGACCATTTCTTTCCTTTTTTCTGCTACTTTTGGCCATTTGTGACCTGGTTTTGCCCGTTTCTAACCCTTTTTAAACTTTTTTTTGCCTTTTCTAAACCATTTTTAGCCATTTTTTCCCTTTTCTAACCCATTTTTGTCAAATTCTCACACGTTTACCAATTTTTCCTCTTGTCTAACCCTTTTTTGCCCATTTCCAAGTCGTTTTAAGCCCTTTTCAGTTGCCTTTTCTAACACATTTTTGTCAATTTCTAACCCGTTTTAAGCCACGTTTTTCCATATCTTACTCATTTTTACCCTTTTCTTTCCTGCGTTCAGCCTCTTTTCACCGTTTCTACCCTGGTTTTGCCCTTTTCTAGCCCCCTATAAGCCATTTTTGGCTGTTTCTAAACAGTTTTTACCGTTTCTATCCCATTTTCCCCTTTTGAAACTCATTTTCAGCTACGTTTGGCTATTTCTTTTGTATTTTTGCTCACTTTCAACCCCTTTGAAGCCTTTCATTTCCTTTTCTTACCTTTTTTTGGACCCTAGTGTGCCTGTTTTCAGCCATTTTTGGCCACTTCTATGCTAGTTTTGCAAGTGTCAACCACTTTTAAGCCTTTTCTTTCCTGTTCTTACATTTTTTGACCTTTCCTTTCCGGTTGCCTGCCGCTTAGGGACATTTCTATCCGATTTTTGCAGGTGTCAACCAGTTTTAAGCCGTTTCTTTTCTGTTCTTACAATTTTTGACCATTTCTTTCCTTTTTTCTGCTACTTTTGGCCATTTGTGACCTGGTTTTGCCCGTTTCTAACCCTTTTTAAAACTTTTTTTTGCCTTTTCTAAACCATTTTTAGCCATTTTTTTCCCTTTTCTAACCCATTTTTGTCAAATTCTCACACGTTTACCAATTTTTCCTCTTGTCTAACCCTTTTTTGCCCATTTCCAAGTCGTTTTAAGCCCTTTTCAGTTGCCTTTTCTAACACATTTTTGTCAATTTCTAACCCGTTTTAAGCCACGTTTTTCCATATCTTACTCATTTTTACCCTTTTCTTTCCTGCGTTCAGCCTCTTTTCACCGTTTCTACCCTGGTTTTGCCCTTTTCTAGCCCCCTATAAGCCATTTTTGGCTGTTTCTAATCAGTTTTTACCGTTTCTATCCCATTTTCCCCTTTTGAAACTCATTTTCAGCTACGTTTGGCTATTTCTTTTGTATTTTTGCTCACTTTCAACCCCTTTGAAGCCTTTCATTTCCTTTTCTTACCTTTTTTTGGACCCTAGTGTGCCTGTTTTCAGCCATTTTTGGCCATTTCTATTTTAGTTTTGCAGGTGTCAACCACTTTTAAGCCTTTTCTTTCCTGTTCTTACATTTTTTTGACCTTTCCTTTCCGGTTGCCTGCCAGCTTAGGGACATTTCTATCCGATTTTTGCAGGTGTCAACCAGTTTTAAGCCGTTTCTTTTCTGTTCTTACAATTTTTGACCATTTCTTTCCTTTTTTCTGCTACTTTTGGCCATTTGTGACCTGGTTTTGCCCGTTTCTAACCCTTTTTAAACTTTTTTTTGCCTTTTCTAAACCATTTTTAGCCATTTTTTTCCCTTTTCTAACCCATTTTTGTCAAATTCTCACACGTTTACCAATTTTTCCTCTTGTCTAACCCTTTTTTGCCCATTTCCAAGTCGTTTTAAGCCCTTTTCAGTTGCCTTTTCTAACACATTTTTGTCAATTTCTAACCCGTTTTAAGCCACGTTTTTCCATATCTTACTCATTTTTACCCTTTTCTTTCCTGCGTTCAGCCTCTTTTCACCGTTTCTACCCTGGTTTTGCCCTTTTCTAGCCCCCTATAAGCCATTTTTGGCTGTTTCTAAACAGTTTTTACCGTTTCTATCCCATTTTCCCCTTTTGAAACTCATTTTCAGCTACGTTTGGCTATTTCTTTTGTATTTTTGCTCACTTTCAACCCCTTTGAAGCCTTTCATTTCCTTTTCTTACCTTTTTTTGGACCCTAGTGTGCCTGTTTTCAGCCATTTTTGGCCACTTCTATGCTAGGTTTGCAAGTGTCAACCACTTTTAAGCCTTTTCTTTCCTGTTCTTACCATTTTTTACCTTTCCTTCGTGGTTTCTGGCACTTCGGGCCATTTCTATCCTATTTCCGCAGGTGTCAACCAGTTTTAAGCCCTTTCTTTCCTGTTCTTACATTTTTTGACCTTTCCTTTCCTGTTGCCTGCCGCTTAGGGACATTTCTATCCGATTTTTGCAGGTGTCAACCAGTTTTAAGCCTTTTCTTTCCTGTTCTTACCATTTTTTAACTTTCTTTTGTGGTTTCTGGCACTTCGGGCCATTTCTATCCTATTTTTGCAGGTTTCAACCAGTTTTAAGCCGTTTCTTTTCTGTTCTTACAATTTCTGACCATTCCTTTCCTTTTTTCTGGTACTTTTGGCCATTTGTGACCTGGTTTTGCCCGTTTCTAACCCTTTTTAAACTTTTTTTTGCCTTTTCTAAACCATTTTTAGCCATTTTTTCCCTTTTCTAACCCATTTTTGTCAAATTCTCACACGTTTACCAATTTTTCCTCTTGTCTAACCCTTTTTTGCCCATTTCCAAGTCGTTTTAAAGCCCTTTTCAGTTGCCTTTTCTAACACATTTTTGTCAATTTCTAACCCGTTTTAAGCCACGTTTTTCCATATCTTACTCATTTTTACCCTTTCTTTCCTGCGTTCAGCCTCTTTTCACCGTTCCTACCCTGGTTTTGCCCTTTTCTAGCCCCCTATAAGCCATTTTTGGCTGTTTCTAAACAGTTTTTACCGTTTCTATCCCATTTTCCCCTTTTGAAACTCATTTTCAGCTACGTTTGGCTATTTCTTTTGTATTTTTGCTCACTTTCAACCAGTTTTAAGCCTTTCATTTCCTTTTCTTACCTTTTTTGGACCCTAGTGTGCCTGTTTTCAGCTATTTTTGGCCATTTCTATTTTAGTTTTGCAGGTGTCAACCACTTTTAAGCCTTTTCTTTCCTGTTCTTACATTTTTTGACCTTTCCTTTCCGGTTGCCTGCCGCTTAGGGACATTTCTATCCGATTTTTGCAGGTGTCAACCAGTTTTAAGCCGTTTCTTTTCTGTTCTTACAATTTTTGACCATTTCTTTCCTTTTTTCTGCTACTTTTGGCCATTTGTGACCTGGTTTTGCCCGTTTCTAACCCTTTTTAAACTTTATTTTGCCTTTTCTAAACCATTTTTAGCCATTTTTTCCCTTTTCTAACCCATTTTTGTCAAATTCTCACACGTTTACCAATTTTTCCTCTTGTCTAACCCTTTTTTGCCCATTTCCAAGTCGTTTTAAGCCCTTTTCAGTTGCCTTTTCTAACACATTTTTGTCAATTTCTAACCCGTTTTAAGCCACGTTTTTCCATATCTTACTCATTTTTACCCTTTTCTTTCCTGCGTTCAGCCTCTTTTCACCGTTCTACCCTGGTTTTGCCCTTTTCTAGCCCCCTATAAGCCATTTTTGGCTGTTTCTAAACAGTTTTTACCGTTTCTATCCCATTTTCCCCTTTTGAAACTCATTTTCAGCTACGTTTGGCTATTTCTTTTGTATTTTTGCTCACTTTCAACCCCTTTGAAGCCTTTCATTTCCTTTTCTTACCTTTTTTTGGACCCTAGTGTGCCTGTTTTCAGCCATTTTTGGCCACTTCTATGCTAGTTTTGCAAGGTGTCAACCACTTTTAAGCCTTTTCTTTCCTGTTCTTACATTTTTTGACCTTTCCTTTCCGGTTGCCTGCCGCTTAGGGACATTTCTATCCGATTTTTGCAGGTGTCAACCAGTTTTAAGCCGTTTCTTTTCTGTTCTTACAATTTCTGACCATTTCTTTCCTTTTTTCTGCTACTTTTGGCCATTTGTGACCTGGTTTTGCCCGTTTCTAACCCTTTTTAAACTTTTTTTTGCCTTTTCTAAACCATTTTTAGCCATTTTTTCCCTTTTCTAACCCATTTTTGTCAAATTCTCACACGTTTACCAATTTTTCCTCTTGTCTAACCCTTTTTTGCCCATTTCCAAGTCGTTTTAAGCCCTTTTCAGTTGCCTTTTCTAACACATTTTTGTCAATTTCTAACCCGTTTTAAGCCACGTTTTTCCATATCTTACTCATTTTTACCCTTTTCTTTCCTGCGTTCAGCCTCTTTTCACCGTTTCTACCCTGGTTTTGCCCTTTTCTAGCCCCCTATAAGCCATTTTTGGCTGTTTCTAAACAGTTTTTACCGTTTCTATCCCATTTTCCCCTTTTGAAACTCATTTTCAGCTACGTTTGGCTATTTCTTTTGTATTTTTGCTCACTTTCAACCCCTTTGAAGCCTTTCATTTCCTTTTCTTACCTTTTTTTTGGACCCTAGTGTGCCTGTTTTCAGCCATTTTTGGCCACTTCTATGCTAGGTTTGCAAGTGTCAACCACTTTTAAGCCTTTTCTTTCCTGTTCTTACCATTTTTTACCTTTCCTTCGTGGTTTCTGGCACTTCGGGCCATTTCTATCCTATTTCCGCAGGTGTCAACCAGTTTTAAGCCTTTTCTTTCCTGTTCTTACATTTTTTGACCTTTCCTTTCCTGTTGCCTGCCGCTTAGGGACATTTCTATCCGATTTTTGCAGGTGTCAACCAGTTTTAAGCCTTTTCTTTCCTGTTCTTACCATTTTTTAACTTTCTTTTGTGGTTTCTGGCACTTCGGGCCATTTCTATCCTATTTTTGCAGGTGTCAACCAGTTTTAAGCCGTTTCTTTTCTGTTCTTACAATTTCTGACCATTCCTTTCCTTTTTTCTGGTACTTTTGGCCATTTGTGACCTGGTTTTGCCCGTTTCTAACCCTTTTTAAACTTTTTTTTTGCCTTTTCTAAACCATTTTTAGCCATTTTTTCCGTTTTCTAACCCATTTTTGTCAAATTCTCACACGTTTACCAATTTTTCCTCTTGTCTAACCCTTTTTTTGCCCATTTCCAAGTCGTTTTAAGCCCTTTTCAGTTGCCTTTTCTAACACATTTTTGTCAATTTCTAACCCGTTTTAAGCCACGTTTTTCCATATCTTACTCATTTTTACCCTTTTCTTTCCTGCGTTCAGCCTCTTTTCACCGTTTCTACCCTGGTTTTGCCCTTTTCTAGCCCCCTATAAGCCATTTTTGGCTGTTTCTAAACAGTTTTTACCGTTTCTATCCCATTTTCCCCTTTTGAAACTCATTTTCAGCTACGTTTGGCTATTTCTTTTGTATTTTTGCTCACTTTCAACCCCTTTGAAGCCTTTCATTTCCTTTTCTTACCTTTTTTTGGACCCTAGTGTGCCTGTTTTCAGCCATTTTTGGCCACTTCTATGCTAGTTTTGCAAGTGTCAACCACTTTTAAGCCTTTTCTTTCCTGTTCTTACATTTTTTGACCTTTCCTTTCCGGTTGCCTGCCGCTTAGGGACATTTCTATCCGATTTTTGCAGGTGTCAACCAGTTTTAAGCCGTTTCTTTTCTGTTCTTACAATTTTTGACCATTTCTTTCCTTTTTTCTGCTACTTTTGGCCATTTGTGACCTGGTTTTGCCCGTTTCTAACCCTTTTTAAACTTTTTTTTGCCTTTTCTAAACCATTTTTAGCCATTTTTTCCCTTTTGTAACCCATTTTTGTCAAATTCTCACACGTTTACCAATTTTTCCTCTTGTCTAACCCTTTTTTGCCCATTTCCAAGTCGTTTTAAGCCCTTTTCAGTTGCCTTTTCTAACACATTTTTGTCAATTTCTAACCCGTTTTAAGCCACGTTTTTCCATATCTTACTCATTTTTACCCTTTTCTTTCCTGCGTTCAGCCTCTTTTCACCGTTTCTACCCTGGTTTTGCCCTTTTCTAGCCCCCTATAAGCCATTTTTGGCTGTTTCTAAACAGTTTTTACCGTTTCTATCCCATTTTCCCCTTTTGAAACTCATTTTCAGCTACGTTTGGCTATTTCTTTTGTATTTTTGCTCACTTTCAACCCCTTTGAAGCCTTTCATTTCCTTTTCTTACCTTTTTTTGGACCCTAGTGTGCCTGTTTTCAGCCATTTTTGGCCACTTCTATGCTAGTTTTGCAAGTGTCAACCACTTTTAAGCCTTTTCTTTCCTGTTCTTACCATTTTTTACCTTTCCTTCGTGGTTTCTGGCACTTCGGGCGATTTCTATCCTATTTCCGCAGGTGTCAACCAGTTTTAAGCCTTTTCTTTCCTGTTCTTACCATTTTTTAACTTTCTTTTGTGGTTTCTGGCACTTCGGGCCATTTCTATCCTATTTTTGCAGGTTTCAACCAGTTTTAAGCCGTTTCTTTTCTGTTCTTACAATTTCTGACCATTCCTTTCCTTTTTTCTGGTACTTTTGGCCATTTGTGACCTGGTTTTGCCCGTTTCTAACCCTTTTTAAACTTTTTTTTGCCTTTTCTAAACCATTTTTAGCCATTTTTTCCGTTTTCTAACCCATTTTTGTCAAATTCTCACACGTTTACCAATTTTTCCTCTTGTCTAACCCTTTTTTGCCCATTTCCAAGTCGTTTTAAAGCCCTTTTCAGTTGCCTTTTCTAACACATTTTTGTCAATTTCTAACCCGTTTTAAGCCACGTTTTTCCATATCTTACTCATTTTTACCCTTTTCTTTCCTGCGTTCAGCCTCTTTTCACCGTTTCTACCCTGGTTTTGCCCTTTTCTAGCCCCCTATAAGCCATTTTTGGCTGTTTCTAAACAGTTTTTACCGTTTCTATCCCATTTTCCCCTTTTGAAACTCATTTTCAGCTACGTTTGGCTATTTCTTTTGTATTTTTGCTCACTTTCAACCCCTTTGAAGCCTTTCATTTCCTTTTCTTACCTTTTTTTGGACCCTAGTGTGCCTGTTTTCAGCCATTTTTGGCCACTTCTATGCTAGTTTTGCAAGTGTCAACCACTTTTAAGCCTTTTCTTTCCTGTTCTTACATTTTTTGACCTTTCCTTTCCGGTTGCCTGCCGCTTAGGGACATTTCTATCCGATTTTTGCAGGTGTCAACCAGTTTTAAGCCGTTTCTTTTCTGTTCTTACAATTTTTGACCATTTCTTTCCTTTTTTCTGCTACTTTTGGCCATTTGTGACCTGGTTTTGCCCGTTTCTAACCCTTTTTAAACTTTTTTTTGCCTTTTCTAAACCATTTTTAGCCATTTTTTTCCCTTTTCTAACCCATTTTTGTCAAATTCTCACACGTTTACCAATTTTTCCTCTTGTCTAACCCTTTTTTGCCCATTTCCAAGTCGTTTTAAGCCCTTTTCAGTTGCCTTTTCTAACACATTTTTGTCAATTTCTAACCCGTTTTAAGCCACGTTTTTCCATATCTTACTCATTTTTACCCTTTTCTTTCCTGCGTTCAGCCTCTTTTCACCGTTTCTACCCTGGTTTTGCCCTTTTCTAGCCCCCTATAAGCCATTTTTGGCTGTTTCTAAACAGTTTTTACCGTTTCTATCCCATTTTCCCCCTTTTGAAACTCATTTTCAGCTACGTTTGGCTATTTCTTTTGTATTTTTGCTCACTTTCAACCCCTTTGAAGCCTTTCATTTCCTTTTCTTACCTTTTTTTGGACCCTAGTGTGCCTGTTTTCAGCCATTTTTGGCCACTTCTATGCTAGTTTTGCAAGTGTCAACCACTTTTAAGCCTTTTCTTTCCTGTTCTTACCATTTTTTTACCTTTCCTTCGTGGTTTCTGGCACTTCGGGCGATTTCTATCCTATTTCCGCAGGTGTCAACCAGTTTTAAGCCTTTTCTTTCCTGTTCTTACATTTTTTGACCTTTCCTTTCCGGTTGCCTGCCGCTTAGGGACATTTCTATCCGATTTTTGCAGGTGTCAACCAGTTTTAAGCCTTTTCTTTCCTGTTCTTACCATTTTTTAACTTTCTTTCGGGGTTTCTGGCACTTCGGGCCATTTCTATCCTATTTCTGCAGGTTTCAACCAGTTTTATGCTTTTTCTTTTCTGTCCTTACTATTTTTGACCATTCCTTTCCTTTTTTCTGCTACTTTTGGCCATTTGTGACCTGGTTTTGCCTGTTTCTAACCCTTTTTAAACTTTTTTTTGCCTTTTCTAAACCATTTTTAGCCATTTTTTCCCTTTTCTAACCCATTTTTGTCAAATTCTCACACGTTTACCAATTTTTCCTCTTGTCTAACCCTTTTTTGCCCATTTCCAAGTCGTTTTAAGCCCTTTTCAGTTGCCTTTTCTAACACATTTTTGTCAATATCTAACCCGTTTTAAGCCACGTTTTTCCATATCTTACTCATTTTTACCCTTTTCTTTCCTGCGTTCAGCCTCTTTTCACCGTTTCTACCCTGGTTTTGCCCTTTTCTAGCCCCCTATAAGCCATTTTTGGCTGTTTCTAAACAGTTTTTACCGTTTCTATCCCATTTTCCCCTTTTGAAACTCATTTTCAGCTATGTTTGGCTATTTCTTTTGTATTTTTGCTCACTTTCAACCCCTTTGAAGCCTTTCATTTCCTTTTCTTACCTTTTTTTGGACCCTAGTGTGCCTGTTTTCAGCTATTTTTGGCCATTTCTATTTTACTTTTGCAGGTGTCAACCACTTTTAAGCCTTTTCTTTCCTGTTCTTACATTTTTTGACCTTTCCTTTCCGGTTTCCTGCCACTTAGGGACATTTCTATCCGATTTTTGCAGGTGTCAACCAGTTTTAAGCCGTTTCTTTTCTGTTCTTACAATTTTTGACCATTTCTTTCCTTTTTTCTGCTACTTTTGGCCATTTGTGACCTGGTTTTGCCCGTTTCTAACCCTTTTTAAACTTTTTTTTGCCTTTTCTAAACCATTTTTAGCCATTTTTTTCCCTTTTCTAACCCATTTTTGTCAAATTCTCACACGTTTACCAATTTTTCCTCTTGTCTAACCCTTTTTTGCCCATTTCCAAGTCGTTTTAAGCCCTTTTCAGTTGCCTTTTCTAACACATTTTTGTCAATTTCTAACCCGTTTTAAGCCACGTTTTTCCATATCTTACTCATTTTTACCCTTTTCTTTCCTGCGTTCAGCCTCTTTTCACCGTTTCTACCCTGGTTTTGCCCTTTTCTAGCCCCCTATAAGCCATTTTTGGCTGTTTCTAATCAGTTTTTACCGTTTCTATCCCATTTTCCCCTTTTGAAACTCATTTTCAGCTACGTTTGGCTATTTCTTTTGTATTTTTGCTCACTTTCAACCAGTTTTTAAGCCTTTCATTTCCTTTTCTTACCTTTTTTTGGACCCTAGTGTGCCTGTTTTCAGCCATTTTTGGCCACTTCTATGCTAGTTTTGCAAGTGTCAACCAGTTTTAAGCCTTTTCTTTCCTGTTCTTACATTTTTTGACCTTTCCTTTCCGGTTGCCTGCCGCTTAGGGACATTTCTATCCGATTTTTGCAGGTGTCAACCAGTTTTAAGCCGTTTCTTTTCTGTTCTTACAATTTTTGACCATTTCTTTCCTTTTTTCTGCTACTTTTGGCCATTTGTGACCTGGTTTTGCCCGTTTCTAACCCTTTTTAAACTTTTTTTTGCCTTTTCTAAACCATTTTTAGCCATTTTTTTCCCTTTTCTAACCCATTTTTGTCAAATTCTCACACGTTTACCAATTTTTCCTCTTGTCTAACCCTTTTTTGCCCATTTCCAAGTCGTTTTAAGCCCTTTTCAGTTGCCTTTTCTAACACATTTTTGTCAATTTCTAACCCGTTTTAAGCCACGTTTTTCCATATCTTACTCATTTTTACCCTTTTCTTTCCTGCGTTCAGCCTCTTTTCACCGTTTCTACCCTGGTTTTGCCCTTTTCTAGCCCCCTATAAGCCATTTTTGGCTGTTTCTAAACAGTTTTTACCGTTTCTATCCCATTTTCCCCTTTTGAAACTCATTTTCAGCTACGTTTGGCTATTTCTTTTGTATTTTTGCTCACTTTCAACCAGTTTTAAGCCTTTCATTTCCTTTTCTTACCTTTTTTTGGACCCTAGTGTGCCTGTTTTCAGCTATTTTTGGCCATTTCTATTTTAGTTTTGCAGGTGTCAACCACTTTTAAGCCTTTTCTTTCCTGTTCTTACATTTTTTGACCTTTCCTTTCCGGTTGCCTGCCGCTTAGGGACATTTCTATCCGATTTTTGCAGGTGTCAACCAGTTTTAAGCCGTTTCTTTTCTGTTCTTACAATTTTTGACCATTTCTTTCCTTTTTTCTGCTACTTTTGGCCATTTGTGACCTGGTTTTGCCCGTTTCTAACCCTTTTTAAACTTTTTTTTGCCTTTTCTAAACCATTTTTAGCCATTTTTTCCCTTTTCTAACCCATTTTTGTCAAATTCTCACACGTTTACCAATTTTTCCTCTTGTCTAACCCTTTTTTGCCCATTTCCAAGTCGTTTTAAGCCCTTTTCAGTTGCCTTTTCTAACACATTTTTGTCAATTTCTAACCCGTTTTAAGCCACGTTTTTCCATATCTTACTCATTTTTACCCTTTTCTTTCCTGCGTTCAGCCTCTTTTCACCGTTTCTACCCTGGTTTTGCCCTTTTCTAGCCCCCTATAAGCCATTTTTGGCTGTTTCTAAACAGTTTTTACCGTTTCTATCCCATTTTCCCCTTTTGAAACTCATTTTCAGCTACGTTTGGCTATTTCTTTTGTATTTTTGCTCACTTTCAACCCCTTTGAAGCCTTTCATTTCCTTTTCTTACCTTTTTTTGGACCCTAGTGTGCCTGTTTTCAGCCATTTTTGGCCACTTCTATGCTAGTTTTGCAAGTGTCAACCACTTTTAAGCCTTTTCTTTCCTGTTCTTACATTTTTTGACCTTTCCTTTCCGGTTGCCTGCCGCTTAGGGACATTTCTATCCGATTTTTGCAGGTGTCAACCAGTTTTAAGCCGTTTCTTTTCTGTTCTTACAATTTCTGACCATTTCTTTCCTTTTTTCTGCTACTTTTGGCCATTTGTGACCTGGTTTTGCCCGTTTCTAACCCTTTTTAAACTTTTTTTTGCCTTTTCTAAACCATTTTTAGCCATTTTTTCCCTTTTCTAACCCATTTTTGTCAAATTCTCACACGTTTACCAATTTTTCCTCTTGTCTAACCCTTTTTTGCCCATTTCCAAGTCGTTTTAAGCCCTTTTCAGTTGCCTTTTCTAACACATTTTTGTCAATTTCTAACCCGTTTTAAGCCACGTTTTTCCATATCTTACTCATTTTTTACCCTTTTCTTTCCTGCGTTCAGCCTCTTTTCACCGTTTCTACCCTGGTTTTGCCCTTTTCTAGCCCCCTATAAGCCATTTTTGGCTGTTTCTAAACAGTTTTTACCGTTTCTATCCCATTTTCCCTTTTGAAACTCATTTTCAGCTACGTTTGGCTATTTCTTTTGTATTTTTGCTCACTTTCAACCCCTTTGAAGCCTTTCATTTCCTTTTCTTACCTTTTTTCGGACCCTAGTGTGCCTGTTTTCAGCCATTTTTGGCCACTTCTATGCTAGGTTTGCAAGTGTCAACCACTTTTAAGCCTTTTCTTTCCTGTTCTTACCATTTTTTACCTTTCCTTCGTGGTTTCTGGCACTTCGGGCCATTTCTATCCTATTTCCGCAGGTGTCAACCAGTTTTAAGCCTTTTCTTTCCTGTTCTTACATTTTTTGACCTTTCCTTTCCTGTTGCCTGCCACTTAGGGACATTTCTATCCGATTTTTGCAGGTGTCAACCAGTTTTAAGCCTTTTCTTTCCTGTTCTTACCATTTTTTAACTTTCTTTTGTGGTTTTCTGGCACTTCGGGCCATTTCTATCCTATTTTTGCAGGTGTCAACCAGTTTTAAGCCGTTTCTTTTCTGTTCTTACAATTTCTGACCATTCCTTTCCTTTTTTCTGGTACTTTTGGCCATTTGTGACCTGGTTTTGCCCGTTTCTAACCCTTTTTAAACTTTTTTTTGCCTTTTCTAAACCATTTTTAGCCATTTTTTTCCGTTTTCTAACCCATTTTTGTCAAATTCTCACACGTTTACCAATTTTTCCTCTTGTCTAACCCTTTTTTTGCCCATTTCCAAGTCGTTTTAAGCCCTTTTCAGTTGCCTTTTCTAACACATTTTTGTCAATTTCTAACCCGTTTTAAGCCACGTTTTTCCATATCTTACTCATTTTTACCCTTTTCTTTCCTGCGTTCAGCCTCTTTTCACCGTTTCTACCCTGGTTTTGCCCTTTTCTAGCCCCCTATAAGCCATTTTTGGCTGTTTCTAAACAGTTTTTACCGTTTCTATCCCATTTTCCCCTTTTGAAACTCATTTTCAGCTACGTTTGGCTATTTCTTTTGTATTTTTGCTCACTTTCAACCCCTTTGAAGCCTTTCATTTCCTTTTCTTACCTTTTTTTGGACCCTAGTGTGCCTGTTTTCAGCCATTTTTGGCCACTTCTATGCTAGTTTTGCAAGTGTCAACCACTTTTAAGCCTTTTCTTTCCTGTTCTTACATTTTTTGACCTTTCCTTTCCGGTTGCCTGCCGCTTAGGGACATTTCTATCCGATTTTTGCAGGTGTCAACCAGTTTTAAGCCGTTTCTTTTCTGTTCTTACAATTTTTGACCATTTCTTTCCTTTTTTCTGCTACTTTTGGCCATTTGTGACCTGGTTTTGCCCGTTTCTAACCCTTTTTAAACTTTTTTTTGCCTTTTCTAAACCATTTTTAGCCATTTTTTCCCTTTTGTAACCCATTTTTGTCAAATTCTCACACGTTTACCAATTTTTCCTCTTGTCTAACCCTTTTTTGCCCATTTCCAAGTCGTTTTAAGCCCTTTTCAGTTGCCTTTTCTAACACATTTTTGTCAATTTCTAACCCGTTTTAAGCCACGTTTTTCCATATCTTACTCATTTTTACCCTTTTCTTTCCTGCGTTCAGCCTCTTTTCACCGTTTCTACCCTGGTTTTGCCCTTTTCTAGCCCCCTATAAGCCATTTTTGGCTGTTTCTAAACAGTTTTTACCGTTTCTATCCCATTTTCCCCTTTTGAAACTCATTTTCAGCTACGTTTGGCTATTTCTTTTGTATTTTTGCTCACTTTCAACCAGTTTTAAGCCTTTCATTTCCTTTTCTTACCTTTTTTTGGACCCTAGAGTGCCTGTTTTCAGCCATTTTTGGCCATTTCTATTTTAGTTTTGCAGGTGTCAACCACTTTTAAGCCTTTTCTTTCCTGTTCTTACATTTTTTGACCTTTCCTTTCCGGTTGCCTGCCGCTTAGGGACATTTCTATCCGATTTTTGCAGGTGTCAACCAGTTTTAAGCCGTTTCTTTTCTGTTCTTACAATTTTTGACCATTTCTTTCCTTTTTTCTGCTACTTTTGGCCATTTGTGACCTGGTTTTGCCCGTTTCTAACCCTTTTTAAACTTTTTTTTGCCTTTTCTAAACCATTTTTAGCCATTTTTTCCCTTTTCTAACCCATTTTTGTCAAATTCTCACACGTTTACCAATTTTTCCTCTTGTCTAACCCTTTTTTGCCCATTTCCAAGTCGTTTTAAGCCCTTTTCAGTTGCCTTTTCTAACACATTTTTGTCAATTTCTAACCCGTTTTAAGCCACGTTTTTCCATATCTTACTCATTTTTACCCTTTTCTTTCCTGCGTTCAGCCTCTTTTCACCGTTTCTACCCTGGTTTTGCCCTTTTCTAGCCCCCTATAAGCCATTTTTGGCTGTTTCTAAACAGTTTTTACCGTTTCTATCCCATTTTCCCCTTTTGAAACTCATTTTCAGCTACGTTTGGCTATTTCTTTTGTATTTTTGCTCACTTTCAACCCCTTTGAAGCCTTTCAGTTCCTTTTCTTACCTTTTTTTGGACCCTAGTGTGCCTGTTTTCAGCCATTTTTGGCCATTTCTATTTTAGTTTTGCAGGTGTCAACCACTTTTAAGCCTTTTCTTTCCTGTTCTTACATTTTTTGACCTTTCCTTTCCGGTTGCCTGCCGCTTAGGGACATTTCTATCCGATTTTTGCAGGTGTCAACCAGTTTTAAGCCGTTTCTTTTCTGTTCTTACAATTTTTGACCATTTCTTTCCTTTTTTCTGCTACTTTTGGCCATTTGTGACCTGGTTTTGCCCGTTTCTAACCCTTTTTAAACTTTTTTTTGCCTTTTCTAAACCATTTTTAGCCATTTTTTCCGTTTTCTAACCCATTTTTGTCAAATTCTCACACGTTTACCAATTTTTCCTCTTGTCTAACCCTTTTTTGCCCATTTCCAAGTCGTTTTAAGCCCTTTTCAGTTGCCTTTTCTAACACATTTTTGTCAATTTCTAACCCGTTTTAAGCCACGTTTTTCCATATCTTACTCATTTTTACCCTTTTCTTTCCTGCGTTCAGCCTCTTTTCACCGTTTCTACCCTGGTTTTGCCCTTTTCTAGCCCCCTATAAGCCATTTTTGGCTGTTTCTAAACAGTTTTTTACCGTTTCTATCCCATTTTCCCCTTTTGAAACTCATTTTCAGCTACGTTTGGCTATTTCTTTTGTATTTTTGCTCACTTTCAACCCCTTTGAAGCCTTTCATTTCCTTTTCTTACCTTTTTTTGGACCCTAGTGTGCCTGTTTTCAGCCATTTTTGGCCACTTCTATGCTAGTTTTGCAAGTGTCAACCACTTTTAAGCCTTTTCTTTCCTGTTCTTACATTTTTTGACCTTTCCTTTCCGGTTGCCTGCCGCTTAGGGACATTTCTATCCGATTTTTGCAGGTGTCAACCAGTTTTAAGCCGTTTCTTTTCTGTTCTTACAATTTTTGACCATTTCTTTCCTTTTTTCTGCTACTTTTGGCCATTTGTGACCTGGTTTTGCCCGTTTCTAACCCTTTTTAAACTTTTTTTTGCCTTTTCTAAACCATTTTTAGCCATTTTTTCCCTTTTCTAACCCATTTTTGTCAAATTCTCACACGTTTACCAATTTTTCCTCTTGTCTAACCCTTTTTTGCCCATTTCCAAGTCGTTTTAAGCCCTTTTCAGTTGCCTTTTCTAACACATTTTTGTCAATTTCTAACCCGTTTTAAGCCACGTTTTTCCATATCTTACTCATTTTTACCCTTTTCTTTCCTGCGTTCAGCCTCTTTTCACCGTTTCTACCCTGGTTTTGCCCTTTTCTAGCCCCCTATAAGCCATTTTTGGCTGTTTCTAAACAGTTTTTACCGTTTCTATCCCATTTTCCCCTTTTGAAACTCATTTTCAGCTACGTTTGGCTATTTCTTTTGTATTTTTGCTCACTTTCAACCAGTTTTAAGCCTTTCATTTCCTTTTCTTACCTTTTTTTGGACCCTAGTGTGCCTGTTTTCAGCCATTTTTGGCCATTTCTATTTTACTTTTGCAGGTGTCAACCACTTTTAAGCCTTTTCTTTCCTGTTCTTACATTTTTTGACCTTTCCTTTCCGGTTGCCTGCCGCTTAGGGACATTTCTATCCGATTTTTGCAGGTGTCAACCAGTTTTAAGCCGTTTCTTTTCTGTTCTTACAATTTTTGACCATTTCTTTCCTTTTTTCTGCTACTTTTGGCCATTTGTGACCTGGTTTTGCCCGTTTCTAACCCTTTTTAAACTTTTTTTTTGCCTTTTCTAAACCATTTTTAGCCATTTTTTCCCTTTTCTAACCCATTTTTGTCAAATTCTCACACGTTTACCAATTTTTCCTCTTGTCTAACCCTTTTTTGCCCATTTCCAAGTCGTTTTAAGCCCTTTTCAGTTGCCTTTTCTAACACATTTTTGTCAATTTCTAACCCGTTTTAAGCCACGTTTTTCCATATCTTACTCATTTTTACCCTTTTCTTTCCTGCGTTCAGCCTCTTTTCACCGTTTCTACCCTGGTTTTGCCCTTTTCTAGCCCCCTATAAGCCATTTTTGGCTGTTTCTAAACAGTTTTTACCGTTTCTATCCCATTTTCCCCTTTTGAAACTCATTTTCAGCTACGTTTGGCTATTTCTTTTGTATTTTTGCTCACTTTCAACCCCTTTGAAGCCTTTCATTTCCTTTTCTTACCTTTTTTTGGACCCTAGTGTGCCTGTTTTCAGCCATTTTTGGCCACTTCTATGCTAGTTTTGCAAGTGTCAACCACTTTTAAGCCTTTTCTTTCCTGTTCTTACCATTTTTTACCTTTCCTTCGTGGTTTCTGGCACTTCGGGCGATTTCTATCCTATTTCCGCAGGTGTCAACCAGTTTTAAGCCTTTTCTTTCCTGTTCTTACCATTTTTTAACTTTCTTTTGTGGTTTCTGGCACTTCGGGCCATTTCTATCCTATTTTTGCAGGTTTCAACCAGTTTTAAGCCGTTTCTTTTCTGTTCTTACAATTTCTGACCATTCCTTTCCTTTTTTCTGGTACTTTTGGCCATTTGTGACCTGGTTTTGCCCGTTTCTAACCCTTTTTAAACTTTTTTTTGCCTTTTCTAAACCATTTT
This sequence comes from Melopsittacus undulatus, assembly GCF_012275295.1. Lineage (NCBI taxonomy): Eukaryota > Metazoa > Chordata > Aves > Psittaciformes > Psittaculidae > Melopsittacus > Melopsittacus undulatus. Next base: position 729,273 of record NW_022993950.1, on the reverse strand, counting down.
TAGCCATTTTTTTCCGTTTTCTAACCCATTTTTGTCAAATTCTCACACGTTTACCAATTTTTCCTCTTGTCTAACCCTTTTTTGCCCATTTCCAAGTCGTTTTAAGCCCTTTTCAGTTGCCTTTTCTAACACATTTTTGTCAATTTCTAACCCGTTTTAAGCCACGTTTTTCCATATCTTACTCATTTTTACCCTTTTCTTTCCTGCGTTCAGCCTCTTTTCACCGTTTCTACCCTGGTTTTGCCCTTTTCTAGCCCCCTATAAGCCATTTTTGGCTGTTTCTAAACAGTTTTTACCGTTTCTATCCCATTTTCCCCTTTTGAAACTCATTTTCAGCTACGTTTGGCTATTTCTTTTGTATTTTTGCTCACTTTCAACCCCTTTGAAGCCTTTCATTTCCTTTTCTTACCTTTTTTTGGACCCTAGTGTGCCTGTTTTCAGCCATTTTTGGCCACTTCTATGCTAGTTTTGCAAGTGTCAACCACTTTTAAGCCTTTTCTTTCCTGTTCTTACATTTTTTGACCTTTCCTTTCCGGTTGCCTGCCGCTTAGGGACATTTCTATCCGATTTTTGCAGGTGTCAACCAGTTTTAAGCCGTTTCTTTTCTGTTCTTACAATTTTTGACCATTTCTTTCCTTTTTTCTGCTACTTTTGGCCATTTGTGACCTGGTTTTGCCCGTTTCTAACCCTTTTTAAACTTTTTTTTTGCCTTTTCTAAACCATTTTTAGCCATTTTTTTCCCTTTTCTAACCCATTTTTGTCAAATTCTCACACGTTTACCAATTTTTCCTCTTGTCTAACCCTTTTTTGCCCATTTCCAAGTCGTTTTAAGCCCTTTTCAGTTGCCTTTTCTAACACATTTTTGTCAATTTCTAACCCGTTTTAAGCCACGTTTTTCCATATCTTACTCATTTTTACCCTTTTCTTTCCTGCGTTCAGCCTCTTTTCACCGTTTCTACCCTGGTTTTGCCCTTTTCTAGCCCCCTATAAGCCATTTTTGGCTGTTTCTAAACAGTTTTTACCGTTTCTATCCATTTTCCCCCTTTTGAAACTCATTTTCAGCTACGTTTGGCTATTTCTTTTGTATTTTTGCTCACTTTCAACCCCTTTGAAGCCTTTCATTTCCTTTTCTTACCTTTTTTTGGACCCTAGTGTGCCTGTTTTCAGCCATTTTTGGCCACTTCTATGCTAGTTTTGCAAGTGTCAACCACTTTTAAGCCTTTTCTTTCCTGTTCTTACCATTTTTTACCTTTCCTTCGTGGTTTCTGGCACTTCGGGCGATTTCTATCCTATTTCCGCAGGTGTCAACCAGTTTTAAGCCTTTTCTTTCCTGTTCTTACATTTTTTGACCTTTCCTTTCCGGTTGCCTGCCGCTTAGGGACATTTCTATCCGATTTTTGCAGGTGTCAACCAGTTTTAAGCCTTTTCTTTCCTGTTCTTACCATTTTTTAACTTTCTTTCGGGGTTTCTGGCACTTCGGGCCATTTCTATCCTATTTCTGCAGGTTTCAACCAGTTTTATGCTTTTTCTTTTCTGTTCTTACAATTTCTGACCATTCCTTTCCTTTTTTCTGCTACTTTTGGCCATTTGTGACCTGGTTTTGCCTGTTTCTAACCCTTTTTAAACTTTTTTTTGCCTTTTCTAAACCATTTTTAGCCATTTTTTTCCCTTTTCTAACCCATTTTTGTCAAATTCTCACACGTTTACCAATTTTTCCTCTTGTCTAACCCTTTTTTGCCCATTTCCAAGTCGTTTTAAGCCCTTTTCAGTTGCCTTTTCTAACACATTTTTGTCAATATCTAACCCGTTTTAAGCCACGTTTTTCCATATCTTACTCATTTTTACCCTTTTCTTTCCTGCGTTCAGCCTCTTTTCACCGTTTCTACCCTGGTTTTGCCCTTTTCTAGCCCCCTATAAGCCATTTTTGGCTGTTTCTAAACAGTTTTTACCGTTTCTATCCCATTTTCCCCTTTTGAAACTCATTTTCAGCTATGTTTGGCTATTTCTTTTGTATTTTTGCTCACTTTCAACCCCTTTGAAGCCTTTCATTTCCTTTTCTTACCTTTTTTTGGACCCTAGTGTGCCTGTTTTCAGCTATTTTTGGCCATTTCTATTTTACTTTTGCAGGTGTCAACCACTTTTAAGCCTTTTCTTTCCTGTTCTTACATTTTTTGACCTTTCCTTTCCGGTTTCCTGCCACTTAGGGACATTTCTATCCGATTTTTGCAGGTGTCAACCAGTTTTAAGCCGTTTCTTTTCTGTTCTTACAATTTTTGACCATTTCTTTCCTTTTTTCTGCTACTTTTGGCCATTTGTGACCTGGTTTTGCCCGTTTCTAACCCTTTTTAAACTTTTTTTTTGCCTTTTCTAAACCATTTTTAGCCATTTTTTCCCTTTTCTAACCCATTTTTGTCAAATTCTCACACGTTTACCAATTTTTCCTCTTGTCTAACCCTTTTTTGCCCATTTCCAAGTCGTTTTAAGCCCTTTTCAGTTGCCTTTTCTAACACATTTTTGTCAATTTCTAACCCGTTTTAAGCCACGTTTTTCCATATCTTACTCATTTTTACCCTTTTCTTTCCTGCGTTCAGCCTCTTTTCACCGTTTCTACCCTGGTTTTGCCCTTTTCTAGCCCCCTATAAGCCATTTTTGGCTGTTTCTAATCAGTTTTTACCGTTTCTATCCCATTTTCCCCTTTTGAAACTCATTTTCAGCTACGTTTGGCTATTTCTTTTGTATTTTTGCTCACTTTCAACCAGTTTTAAGCCTTTCATTTCCTTTTCTTACCTTTTTTTGGACCCTAGTGTGCCTGTTTTCAGCCATTTTTGGCCACTTCTATGCTAGTTTTGCAAGTGTCAACCACTTTTAAGCCTTTTCTTTCCTGTTCTTACATTTTTTGACCTTTCCTTTCCGGTTGCCTGCCGCTTAGGGACATTTCTATCCGATTTTTGCAGGTGTCAACCAGTTTTAAGCCGTTTCTTTTCTGTTCTTACAATTTTTGACCATTTCTTTCCTTTTTTCTGCTACTTTTGGCCATTTGTGACCTGGTTTTGCCCGTTTCTAACCCTTTTTAAACTTTTTTTTGCCTTTTCTAAACCATTTTTAGCCATTTTTTCCCTTTTCTAACCCATTTTTGTCAAATTCTCACACGTTTACCAATTTTTCCTCTTGTCTAACCCTTTTTTGCCCATTTCCAAGTCGTTTTAAGCCCTTTTCAGTTGCCTTTTCTAACACATTTTTGTCAATTTCTAACCCGTTTTAAGCCACGTTTTTCCATATCTTACTCATTTTTACCCTTTTCTTTCCTGCGTTCAGCCTCTTTTCACCGTTTCTACCCTGGTTTTGCCCTTTTCTAGCCCCCTATAAGCCATTTTTGGCTGTTTCTAAACAGTTTTTTACCGTTTCTATCCCATTTTCCCCTTTTGAAACTCATTTTCAGCTACGTTTGGCTATTTCTTTTGTATTTTTGCTCACTTTCAACCCCTTTGAAGCCTTTCATTTCCTTTTCTTACCTTTTTTTGGACCCTAGTGTGCCTGTTTTCAGCCATTTTTGGCCACTTCTATGCTAGTTTTGCAAGTGTCAACCACTTTTAAGCCTTTTCTTTCCTGTTCTTACCATTTTTTACCTTTCCTTCGTGGTTTCTGGCACTTCGGGCGATTTCTATCCTATTTCCGCAGGTGTCAACCAGTTTTAAGCCTTTTCTTTCCTGTTCTTACCATTTTTTAACTTTCTTTTGTGGTTTCTGGCACTTCGGGCCATTTCTATCCTATTTTTGCAGGTTTCAACCAGTTTTAAGCCGTTTCTTTTCTGTTCTTACAATTTCTGACCATTCCTTTCCTTTTTTCTGGTACTTTTGGCCATTTGTGACCTGGTTTTGCCCGTTTCTAACCCTTTTTAAACTTTATTTTGCCTTTTCTAAACCATTTTTAGCCATTTTTTTCCTTTTCTAACCCATTTTTGTCAAATTCTCACACGTTTACCAATTTTTCCTCTTGTCTAACCCTTTTTTGCCCATTTCCAAGTCGTTTTAAGCCCTTTTCAGTTGCCTTTTCTAACACATTTTTGTCAATTTCTAACCCGTTTTAAGCCACGTTTTTCCATATCTTACTCATTTTTACCCTTTTCTTTCCTGCGTTCAGCCTCTTTTCACCGTTTCTACCCTGGTTTTGCCCTTTTCTAGCCCCCTATAAGCCATTTTTGGCTGTTTCTAAACAGTTTTTACCGTTTCTATCCCATTTTCCCCTTTTGAAACTCATTTTCAGCTACGTTTGGCTATTTCTTTTGTATTTTTGCTCACTTTCAACCCCTTTGAAGCCTTTCATTTCCTTTTCTTACCTTTTTTGGACCCTAGTGTGCCTGTTTTCAGCCATTTTTGGCCACTTCTATGCTAGTTTTGCAAGTGTCAACCACTTTTAAGCCTTTTCTTTCCTGTTCTTACATTTTTTGACCTTTCCTTTCCGGTTGCCTGCCGCTTAGGGACATTTCTATCCGATTTTTGCAGGTGTCAACCAGTTTTAAGCCGTTTCTTTTCTGTTCTTACAATTTTTGACCATTTCTTTCCTTTTTTCTGCTACTTTTGGCCATTTGTGACCTGGTTTTGCCCGTTTCTAACCCTTTTTAAACTTTTTTTTGCCTTTTCTAAACCATTTTTAGCCATTTTTTCCCTTTTCTAACCCATTTTTGTCAAATTCTCACACGTTTACCAATTTTTCCTCTTGTCTAACCCTTTTTTGCCCATTTCCAAGTCGTTTTAAGCCCTTTTCAGTTGCCTTTTCTAACACATTTTTGTCAAATTCTAACCCGTTTTAAGCCACGTTTTTCCATATCTTACTCATTTTTACCCTTTTCTTTCCTGCGTTCAGCCTCTTTTCACCGTTTCTACCCTGGTTTTGCCCTTTTCTAGCCCCCTATAAGCCATTTTTGGCTGTTTCTAAACAGTTTTTTACCGTTTCTATCCCATTTTCCCCTTTTGAAACTCATTTTCAGCTACGTTTGGCTATTTCTTTTGTATTTTTGCTCACTTTCAACCAGTTTTAAGCCTTTCATTTCCTTTTCTTACCTTTTTTTGGACCCTAGTGTGCCTGTTTTCAGCCATTTTTGGCCATTTCTATTTTAGTTTTGCAAGTGTCAACCACTTTTAAGCCTTTTCTTTCCTGTTCTTACATTTTTTGACCTTTCCTTTCCGGTTGCCTGCCGCTTAGGGACATTTCTATCCGATTTTTGCAGGTGTCAACCAGTTTTAAGCCGTTTCTTTTCTGTTCTTACAATTTTTGACCATTTCTTTCCTTTTTTCTGCTACTTTTGGCCATTTGTGACCTGGTTTTGCCCGTTTCTAACCCTTTTTAAACTTTTTTTTGCCTTTTCTAAACCATTTTTAGCCATTTTTTCCCTTTTCTAACCCATTTTTGTCAAATTCTCACACGTTTACCAATTTTTCCTCTTGTCTAACCCTTTTTTGCCCATTTCCAAGTCGTTTTAAGCCCTTTTCAGTTGCCTTTTCTAACACATTTTTGTCAATTTCTAACCCGTTTTAAGCCACGTTTTTCCATATCTTACTCATTTTTACCCTTTTCTTTCCTGCGTTCAGCCTCTTTTCACCGTTTCTACCCTGGTTTTGCCCTTTTCTAGCCCCCTATAAGCCATTTTTGGCTGTTTCTAAACAGTTTTTACCGTTTCTATCCCATTTTCCCCTTTTGAAACTCATTTTCAGCTACGTTTGGCTATTTCTTTTGTATTTTTGCTCACTTTCAACCAGTTTTAAGCCTTTCATTTCCTTTTCTTACCTTTTTTTGGACCCTAGTGTGCCTGTTTTCAGCCATTTTTGGCCATTTCTATTTTAGTTTTGCAGGTGTCAACCACTTTTAAGCCTTTTCTTTCCTGTTCTTACATTTTTTGACCTTTCCTTTCCGGTTGCCTGCCGCTTAGGGACATTTCTATCCGATTTTTGCAGGTGTCAACCAGTTTTAAGCCGTTTCTTTTCTGTTCTTACAATTTTTGACCATTTCTTTCCTTTTTTCTGCTACTTTTGGCCATTTGTGACCTGGTTTTGCCCGTTTCTAACCCTTTTTAAAACTTTTTTTTGCCTTTTCTAAACCATTTTTAGCCATTTTTTTTCCCTTTTCTAACCCATTTTTGTCAAATTCTCACACGTTTACCAATTTTTCCTCTTGTCTAAACCCTTTTTTGCCCATTTCCAAGTCGTTTTAAAGCCCTTTTCAGTTGCCTTTTCTAACACATTTTTGTCAATTTCTAACCCGTTTTAAGCCACGTTTTTCCATATCTTACTCATTTTTACCCTTTTCTTTCCTGCGTTCAGCCTCTTTTCACCGTTTCTACCCTGGTTTTGCCCTTTTCTAGCCCCCTATAAGCCATTTTTGGCTGTTTCTAAACAGTTTTTACCGTTTCTATCCCATTTTCCCCTTTTGAAACTCATTTTCAGCTACGTTTGGCTATTTCTTTTGTATTTTTGCTCACTTTCAACCCCTTTGAAGCCTTTCATTTCCTTTTCTTACCTTTTTTCGGACCCTAGTGTGCCTGTTTTCAGCCATTTTTGGCCACTTCTATGCTAGGTTTGCAAGTGTCAACCACTTTTAAGCCTTTTCTTTCCTGTTCTTACCATTTTTTACCTTTCCTTCGTGGTTTCTGGCACTTCGGGCCATTTCTATCCTATTTCCGCAGGTGTCAACCAGTTTTAAGCCTTTTCTTTCCTGTTCTTACATTTTTTGACCTTTCCTTTCCTGTTGCCTGCCACTTAGGGACATTTCTATCCGATTTTTGCAGGTGTCAACCAGTTTTAAGCCTTTTCTTTCCTGTTCTTACCATTTTTTAACTTTCTTTTGTGGTTTCTGGCACTTCGGGCCATTTCTATCCTATTTTTGCAGGTGTCAACCAGTTTTAAGCCGTTTCTTTTCTGTTCTTACAATTTTTGACCATTTCTTTCCTTTTTTCTGCTACTTTTGGCCATTTGTGACCTGGTTTTGCCCGTTTCTAACCCTTTTTAAACTTTTTTTTGCCTTTTCTAAACCATTTTTAGCCATTTTTTCCGTTTTCTAACCCATTTTTGTCAAATTCTCACACGTTTACCAATTTTTCCTCTTGTCTAACCCTTTTTTGCCCATTTCCAAGTCGTTTTAAGCCCTTTTCAGTTGCCTTTTCTAACACATTTTTGTCAATTTCTAACCCGTTTTAAGCCACGTTTTTCCATATCTTACTCATTTTTACCCTTTTCTTTCCTGCGTTCAGCCTCTTTTCACCGTTTCTACCCTGGTTTTGCCCTTTTCTAGCCCCCTATAAGCCATTTTTGGCTGTTTCTAAACAGTTTTTACCGTTTCTATCCCATTTTCCCCTTTTGAAACTCATTTTCAGCTACGTTTGGCTATTTCTTTTGTATTTTTGCTCACTTTCAACCAGTTTTAAGCCTTTCATTTCCTTTTCTTACCTTTTTTTGGACCCTAGTGTGCCTGTTTTCAGCCATTTTTGGCCATTTCTATTTTAGTTTTGCAGGTGTCAACCACTTTTAAGCCTTTTCTTTCCTGTTCTTACATTTTTTGACCTTTCCTTTCCGGTTGCCTGCCGCTTAGGGACATTTCTATCCGATTTTTGCAGGTGTCAACCAGTTTTAAGCCGTTTCTTTTCTGTTCTTACAATTTTTGACCATTTCTTTCCTTTTTTCTGCTACTTTTGGCCATTTGTGACCTGGTTTTGCCCGTTTCTAACCCTTTTTAAACTTTTTTTTGCCTTTTCTAAACCATTTTTAGCCATTTTTTCCCTTTTCTAACCCATTTTTGTCAAATTCTCACACGTTTACCAATTTTTCCTCTTGTCTAACCCTTTTTTGCCCATTTCCAAGTCGTTTTAAGCCCTTTTCAGTTGCCTTTTCTAACACATTTTTGTCAATTTCTAACCCGTTTTAAGCCACGTTTTTCCATATCTTACTCATTTTTACCCTTTTCTTTCCTGCGTTCAGCCTCTTTTCACCGTTTCTACCCTGGTTTTGCCCTTTTCTAGCCCCCTATAAGCCATTTTTGGCTGTTTCTAAACAGTTTTTACCGTTTCTATCCCATTTTCCCCTTTTGAAACTCATTTTCAGCTACGTTTGGCTATTTCTTTTGTATTTTTGCTCACTTTCAACCAGTTTTAAGCCTTTCATTTCCTTTTCTTACCTTTTTTTGGACCCTAGAGTGCCTGTTTTCAGCCATTTTTGGCCATTTCTATTTTAGTTTTGCAGGTGTCAACCAGTTTTAAGCCTTTTCTTTCCTGTTCTTACATTTTTTGACCTTTCCTTTCCGGTTGCCTGCCGCTTAGGGACATTTCTATCCGATTTTTGCAGGTGTCAACCAGTTTTAAGCCGTTTCTTTTCTGTTCTTACAATTTTTGACCATTTCTTTCCTTTTTTCTGCTACTTTTGGCCATTTGTGACCTGGTTTTGCCCGTTTCTAACCCTTTTTAAACTTTTTTTTGCCTTTTCTAAACCATTTTTAGCCATTTTTTCCCTTTTCTAACCCATTTTTGTCAAATTCTCACACGTTTACCAATTTTTCCTCTTGTCTAACCCTTTTTTGCCCATTTCCAAGTCGTTTTAAGCCCTTTTCAGTTGCCTTTTCTAACACATTTTTGTCAATTTCTAACCCGTTTTAAGCCACGTTTTTCCATATCTTACTCATTTTTACCCTTTTCTTTCCTGCGTTCAGCCTCTTTTCACCGTTTCTACCCAGGTTTTGCCCTTTTCTAGCCCCCTATAAGCCATTTTTGGCTGTTTCTAAACAGTTTTTTACCGTTTCTATCCCATTTTCCCCTTTTGAAACTCATTTTCAGCTACGTTTGGCTATTTCTTTTGTATTTTTGCTCACTTTCAACCCCTTTGAAGCCTTTCATTTCCTTTTCTTACCTTTTTTCGGACCCTAGTGTGCCTGTTTTCAGCCATTTTTGGCCACTTCTATGCTAGGTTTGCAAGTGTCAACCACTTTTAAGCCTTTTCTTTCCTGTTCTTACCATTTTTTACCTTTCCTTCGTGGTTTCTGGCACTTCGGGCCATTTCTATCCTATTTCCGCAGGTGTCAACCAGTTTTAAGCCTTTTCTTTCCTGTTCTTACATTTTTTGACCTTTCCTTTCCTGTTGCCTGCCGCTTAGGGACATTTCTATCCGATTTTTGCAGGTGTCAACCAGTTTTAAGCCTTTTCTTTCCTGTTCTTACCATTTTTTAACTTTCCTTCGTGGTTTCTGGCACTTCGGGCCATTTCTATCCTATTTCCGCAGGTGTCAACCAGTTTTAAGCCGTTTCTTTTCTGTTCTTACAATTTTTGACCATTTCTTTCCTTTTTTCTGCTACTTTTGGCCATTTGTGACCTGGTTTTGCCCGTTTCTAACCCTTTTTAAACTTTTTTTTGCCTTTTCTAAACCATTTTTAGCCATTTTTTCCGTTTTCTAACCCATTTTTGTCAAATTCTCACACGTTTACCAATTTTTCCTCTTGTCTAACCCTTTTTTGCCCATTTCCAAGTCGTTTTAAGCCCTTTTCAGTTGCCTTTTCTAACACATTTTTGTCAATTTCTAACCCGTTTTAAGCCACGTTTTTCCATATCTTACTCATTTTTACCCTTTTCTTTCCTGCGTTCAGCCTCTTTTCACCGTTTCTACCCTGGTTTTGCCCTTTTCTAGCCCCCTATAAGCCATTTTTGGCTGTTTCTAAACAGTTTTTACCGTTTCTATCCCATTTTCCCCTTTTGAAACTCATTTTCAGCTACGTTTGGCTATTTCTTTTGTATTTTTGCTCACTTTCAACCCCTTTGAAGCCTTTCATTTCCTTTTCTTACCTTTTTTTGGACCCTAGTGTGCCTGTTTTCAGCCATTTTTGGCCACTTCTATGCTAGTTTTGCAAGTGTCAACCACTTTTAAGCCTTTTCTTTCCTGTTCTTACATTTTTTGACCTTTCCTTTCCGGTTGCCTGCCGCTTAGGGACATTTCTATCCGATTTTTGCAGGTGTCAACCAGTTTTAAGCCGTTTCTTTTCTGTTCTTACAATTTTTGACCATTTCTTTCCTTTTTTCTGCTACTTTTGGCCATTTGTGACCTGGTTTTGCCCGTTTCTAACCCTTTTTAAACTTTTTTTTGCCTTTTCTAAACCATTTTTAGCCATTTTTTTCCTTTTCTAACCCATTTTTGTCAAATTCTCACACGTTTACCAATTTTTCCTCTTGTCTAACCCTTTTTTGCCCATTTCCAAGTCGTTTTAAGCCCTTTTCAGTTGCCTTTTCTAACACATTTTTGTCAATTTCTAACCCGTTTTAAGCCACGTTTTTCCATATCTTACTCATTTTTACCCTTTTCTTTCCTGCGTTCAGCCTCTTTTCACCGTTTCTACCCTGGTTTTGCCCTTTTCTAGCCCCCTATAAGCCATTTTTGGCTGTTTCTAAACAGTTTTTACCGTTTCTATCCCATTTTCCCCTTTTGAAACTCATTTTCAGCTACGTTTGGCTATTTCTTTTGTATTTTTGCTCACTTTCAACCAGTTTTAAGCCTTTCATTTCCTTTTCTTACCTTTTTTTGGACCCTAGTGTGCCTGTTTTCAGCCATTTTTGGCCATTTCTATTTTACTTTTGCAGGTGTCAACCACTTTTAAGCCTTTTCTTTCCTGTTCTTACATTTTTTGACCTTTCCTTTCCGGTTGCCTGCCGCTTAGGGACATTTCTATCCGATTTTTGCAGGTGTCAACCAGTTTTAAGCCGTTTCTTTTCTGTTCTTACAATTTTTGACCATTTCTTTCCTTTTTTCTGCTACTTTTGGCCATTTGTGACCTGGTTTTGCCCGTTTCTAACCCTTTTTAAACTTTTTTTTGCCTTTTCTAAACCATTTTTAGCCATTTTTTTCCCTTTTCTAACCCATTTTTGTCAAATTCTCACACGTTTACCAATTTTTCCTCTTGTCTAACCCTTTTTTGCCCATTTCCAAGTCGTTTTAAGCCCTTTTCAGTTGCCTTTTCTAACACATTTTTGTCAATTTCTAACCCGTTTTAAGCCACGTTTTTCCATATCTTACTCATTTTTACCCTTTTCTTTCCTGCGTTCAGCCTCTTTTCACCGTTTCTACCCTGGTTTTGCCCTTTTCTAGCCCCCTATAAGCCATTTTTGGCTGTTTCTAAACAGTTTTTACCGTTTCTATCCCATTTTCCCCTTTTGAAACTCATTTTCAGCTACGTTTGGCTATTTCTTTTGTATTTTTGCTCACTTTCAACCCCTTTGAAGCCTTTCATTTCCTTTTCTTACCTTTTTTTGGACCCTAGTGTGCCTGTTTTCAGCCATTTTTGGCCACTTCTATGCTAGTTTTGCAAGTGTCAACCACTTTTAAGCCTTTTCTTTCCTGTTCTTACCATTTTTTACCTTTCCTTCGTGGTTTCTGGCACTTCGGGCGATTTCTATCCTATTTCCGCAGGTGTCAACCAGTTTTAAGCCTTTTCTTTCCTGTTCTTACCATTTTTTAACTTTCTTTCGTGGTTTCTGGCACTTCGGGCCATTTCTATCCTATTTTTGCAGGTTTCAACGAGTTTTAAGCCGTTTCTTTTCTGTTCTTACAATTTCTGACCATTCCTTTCCTTTTTTCTGGTACTTTTGGCCATTTGTGACCTGGTTTTGCCCGTTTCTAACCCTTTTTAAAACTTTTTTTTGCCTTTTCTAAACCATTTTTAGCCATTTTTTTCCGTTTTCTAACCCATTTTTGTCAAATTCTCACACGTTTACCAATTTTTCCTCTTGTCTAACCCTTTTTTGCCCATTTCCAAGTCGTTTTAAGCCCTTTTCAGTTGCCTTTTCTAACACATTTTTGTCAATTTCTAACCCGTTTTAAGCCACGTTTTTCCATATCTTACTCATTTTTACCCTTTTCTTTCCTGCGTTCAGCCTCTTTTCACCGTTTCTACCCTGGTTTTGCCCTTTTCTAGCCCCCTATAAGCCATTTTTGGCTGTTTCTAAACAGTTTTTACCGTTTCTATCCCATTTTCCCCTTTTGAAACTCATTTTCAGCTACGTTTGGCTATTTCTTTTGTATTTTTGCTCACTTTCAACCCCTTTGAAGCCTTTCATTTCCTTTTCTTACCTTTTTTTGGACCCTAGTGTGCCTGTTTTCAGCCATTTTTGGCCACTTCTATGCTAGTTTTGCAAGTGTCAACCACTTTTAAGCCTTTTCTTTCCTGTTCTTACCATTTTTTACCTTTCCTTCGTGGTTTCTGGCACTTCGGGCGATTTCTATCCTATTTCCGCAGGTGTCAACCAGTTTTAAGCCTTTTCTTTCCTGTTCTTACATTTTTTGACCTTTCCTTTCCGGTTGCCTGCCGCTTAGGGACATTTCTATCCGATTTTTGCAGGTGTCAACCAGTTTTAAGCCTTTTCTTTCCTGTTCTTACCATTTTTTAACTTTCTTTCGTGGTTTCTGGCACTTCGGGCCATTTCTATCCTATTTCTGCAGGTTTCAACCAGTTTTATGCTTTTTCTTTTCTGTTCTTACAATTTCTGACCATTCCTTTCCTTTTTTCTGCTACTTTTGGCCATTTGTGACCTGGTTTTGCCCGTTTCTAACCCTTTTTAAACTTTTTTTTGCCTTTTCTAAACCATTTTTAGCCATTTTTTCCCTTTTCTAACCCATTTTTGTCAAATTCTCACACGTTTACCAATTTTTCCTCTTGTCTAACCCTTTTTTGCCCATTTCCAAGTCGTTTTAAGCCCTTTTCAGTTGCCTTTTCTAACACATTTTTGTCAATATCTAACCCGTTTTAAGCCACGTTTTTCCATATCTTACTCATTTTTACCCTTTTCTTTCCTGCGTTCAGCCTCTTTTCACCGTTTCTACCCTGGTTTTGCCCTTTTCTAGCCCCCTATAAGCCATTTTTGGCTGTTTCTAAACAGTTTTTACCGTTTCTATCCCATTTTCCCCTTTTGAAACTCATTTTCAGCTACGTTTGGCTATTTCTTTTGTATTTTTGCTCACTTTCAACCCCTTTGAAGCCTTTCATTTCCTTTTCTTACCTTTTTTTGGACCCTAGTGTGCCTGTTTTCAGCTATTTTTGGCCATTTCTATTTTACTTTTGCAGGTGTCAACCACTTTTAAGCCTTTTCTTTCCTGTTCTTACATTTTTTGACCTTTCCTTTCCGGTTTCCTGCCACTTAGGGACATTTCTATCCGATTTTTGCAGGTGTCAACCAGTTTTAAAGCCGTTTCTTTTCTGTTCTTACAATTTTTGACCATTTCTTTCCTTTTTTCTGCTACTTTTGGCCATTTGTGACCTGGTTTTGCCCGTTTCTAACCCTTTTTAAACTTTTTTTTGCCTTTTCTAAACCATTTTTAGCCATTTTTTTCCCTTTTCTAACCCATTTTTGTCAAATTCTCACACGTTTACCAATTTTTCCTCTTGTCTAACCCTTTTTTGCCCATTTCCAAGTCGTTTTAAAGCCCTTTTCAGTTGCCTTTTCTAACACATTTTTGTCAATTTCTAACCCGTTTTAAGCCACGTTTTTCCATATCTTACTCATTTTTACCCTTTTCTTTCCTGCGTTCAGCCTCTTTTCACCGTTTCTACCCTGGTTTTGCCCTTTTCTAGCCCCCTATAAGCCATTTTTGGCTGTTTCTAATCAGTTTTTACCGTTTCTATCCCATTTTCCCCCTTTTGAAACTCATTTTCAGCTACGTTTGGCTATTTCTTTTGTATTTTTGCTCACTTTCAACCAGTTTTAAGCCTTTCATTTCCTTTTCTTACCTTTTTTTGGACCCTAGTGTGCCTGTTTTCAGCCATTTTTGGCCATTTCTATTTTACTTTTGCAGGTGTCAACCACTTTTAAGCCTTTTCTTTCCTGTTCTTACATTTTTTGACCTTTCCTTTCCGGTTGCCTGCCGCTTAGGGACATTTCTATCCGATTTTTGCAGGTGTCAACCAGTTTTAAGCCGTTTCTTTTCTGTTCTTACAATTTTTGACCATTTCTTTCCTTTTTTCTGCTACTTTTGGCCATTTGTGACCTGGTTTTGCCCGTTTCTAACCCTTTTTAAACTTTTTTTTGCCTTTTCTAAACCATTTTTAGCCATTTTTTCCCTTTTCTAACCCATTTTTGTCAAATTCTCACACGTTTACCAATTTTTCCTCTTGTCTAACCCTTTTTTGCCCATTTCCAAGTCGTTTTAAGCCCTTTTCAGTTGCCTTTTCTAACACATTTTTGTCAATTTCTAACCCGTTTTAAGCCACGTTTTTCCATATCTTACTCATTTTTACCCTTTTCTTTCCTGCGTTCAGCCTCTTTTCACCGTTCCTACCCTGGTTTTGCCCTTTTCTAGCCCCCTATAAGCCATTTTTGGCTGTTTCTAAACAGTTTTTACCGTTTCTATCCCATTTTCCCCTTTTGAAACTCATTTTCAGCTACGTTTGGCTATTTCTTTTGTATTTTTGCTCACTTTCAACCCCTTTGAAGCCTTTCATTTCCTTTTCTTACCTTTTTTTGGACCCTAGTGTGCCTGTTTTCAGCCATTTTTGGCCACTTCTATGCTAGTTTTGCAAGTGTCAACCACTTTTAAGCCTTTTCTTTCCTGTTCTTACCATTTTTTACCTTTCCTTCGTGGTTTCTGGCACTTCGGGCGATTTCTATCCTATTTCCGCAGGTGTCAACCAGTTTTAAGCCTTTTCTTTCCTGTTCTTACCATTTTTTAACTTTCTTTTGTGGTTTCTGGCACTTCGGGCCATTTCTATCCTATTTTTGCAGGTTTCAACCAGTTTTAAGCCGTTTCTTTTCTGTTCTTACAATTTCTGACCATTCCTTTCCTTTTTTCTGGTACTTTTGGCCATTTGTGACCTGGTTTTGCCCGTTTCTAACCCTTTTTAAACTTTATTTTGCCTTTTCTAAACCATTTTTAGCCATTTTTTTCCTTTTCTAACCCATTTTTGTCAAATTCTCACACGTTTACCAATTTTTCCTCTTGTCTAACCCTTTTTTGCCCATTTCCAAGTCGTTTTAAGCCCTTTTCAGTTGCCTTTTCTAACACATTTTTGTCAATTTCTAACCCGTTTTAAGCCACGTTTTTCCATATCTTACTCATTTTTACCCTTTTCTTTCCTGCGTTCAGCCTCTTTTCACCGTTCCTACCCTGGTTTTGCCCTTTTCTAGCCCCCTATAAGCCATTTTTGGCTGTTTCTAAACAGTTTTTACCGTTTCTATCCCATTTTCCCCCTTTTGAAACTCATTTTCAGCTACGTTTGGCTATTTCTTTTGTATTTTTGCTCACTTTCAACCCCTTTGAAGCCTTTCATTTCCTTTTCTTACCTTTTTTTGGACCCTAGTGTGCCTGTTTTCAGCCATTTTTGGCCACTTCTATGCTAGTTTTGCAAGTGTCAACCAGTTTTAAGCCTTTTCTTTCCTGTTCTTACATTTTTTGACCTTTCCTTTCCGGTTGCCTGCCGCTTAGGGACATTTCTATCCGATTTTTGCAGGTGTCAACCAGTTTTAAGCCGTTTCTTTTCTGTTCTTACAATTTTTGACCATTTCTTTCCTTTTTTCTGCTACTTTTGGCCATTTGTGACCTGGTTTTGCCCGTTTCTAACCCTTTTTAAACTTTTTTTTGCCTTTTCTAAACCATTTTTAGCCATTTTTTTCCCTTTTCTAACCCATTTTTGTCAAATTCTCACACGTTTACCAATTTTTCCTCTTGTCTAACCCTTTTTTGCCCATTTCCAAGTCGTTTTAAGCCCTTTTCAGTTGCCTTTTCTAACACATTTTTGTCAATTTCTAACCCGTTTTAAGCCACGTTTTTCCATATCTTACTCATTTTTACCCTTTTCTTTCCTGCGTTCAGCCTCTTTTCACCGTTTCTACCCTGGTTTTGCCCTTTTCTAGCCCCCTATAAGCCATTTTTGGCTGTTTCTAAACAGTTTTTACCGTTTCTATCCCATTTTCCCCTTTTGAAACTCATTTTCAGCTACGTTTGGCTATTTCTTTTGTATTTTTGCTCACTTTCAACCAGTTTTAAGCCTTTCATTTCCTTTTCTTACCTTTTTTTGGACCCTAGTGTGCCTGTTTTCAGCCATTTTTGGCCATTTCTATTTTAGTTTTGCAAGTGTCAACCACTTTTAAGCCTTTTCTTTCCTGTTCTTACATTTTTTGACCTTTCCTTTCCGGTTGCCTGCCGCTTAGGGACATTTCTATCCGATTTTTGCAGGTGTCAACCAGTTTTAAGCCGTTTCTTTTCTGTTCTTACAATTTTTGACCATTTCTTTCCTTTTTTCTGCTACTTTTGGTCATTTGTGACCTGGTTTTGCCCGTTTCTAACCCTTTTTAAACTTTTTTTTGCCTTTTCTAAACCATTTTTAGCCATTTTTTTCCCTTTTCTAACCCATTTTTGTCAAATTCTCACACGTTTACCAATTTTTCCTCTTGTCTAACCCTTTTTTGCCCATTTCCAAGTCGTTTTAAGCCCTTTTCAGTTGCCTTTTCTAACACATTTTTGTCAATTTCTAACCCGTTTTAAGCCACGTTTTTCCATATCTTACTCATTTTTACCCTTTTCTTTCCTGCGTTCAGCCTCTTTTCACCGTTTCTACCCTGGTTTTGCCCTTTTCTAGCCCCCTATAAGCCATTTTTGGCTGTTTCTAAACAGTTTTTACCGTTTCTATCCCATTTTCCCCTTTTGAAACTCATTTTCAGCTACGTTTGGCTATTTCTTTTGTATTTTTGCTCACTTTCAACCCCTTTGAAGCCTTTCATTTCCTTTTCTTACCTTTTTTTGGACCCTAGTGTGCCTGTTTTCAGCCATTTTTGGCCACTTCTATGCTAGTTTTGCAAGTGTCAACCACTTTTAAGCCTTTTCTTTCCTGTTCTTACCATTTTTTACCTTTCCTTCGTGGTTTCTGGCACTTCGGGCGATTTCTATCCTATTTCCGCAGGTGTCAACCAGTTTTAAGCCTTTTCTTTCCTGTTCTTACATTTTTTGACCTTTCCTTTCCTGTTGCCTGCCGCTTAGGGACATTTCTATCCGATTTTTGCAGGTGTCAACCAGTTTTAAGCCTTTTCTTTCCTGTTCTTACCATTTTTTAACTTTCTTTCGTGGTTTCTGGCACTTCGGGCCATTTCTATCCTATTTCTGCAGGTTTCAACCAGTTTTATGCTTTTTCTTTTCTGTTCTTACAATTTCTGACCATTCCTTTCCTTTTTTCTGCTACTTTTGGCCATTTGTGACCTGGTTTTGCCTGTTTCTAACCCTTTTTAAACTTTTTTTTGCCTTTTCTAAACCATTTTTAGCCATTTTTTCCCTTTTCTAACCCATTTTTGTCAAATTCTCACACGTTTACCAATTTTTCCTCTTGTCTAACCCTTTTTTGCCCATTTCCAAGTCGTTTTAAGCCCTTTTCAGTTGCCTTTTCTAACACATTTTTGTCAATTTCTAACCCGTTTTAAGCCACGTTTTTCCATATCTTACTCATTTTTACCCTTTTCTTTCCTGCGTTCAGCCTCTTTTCACCGTTTCTACCCTGGTTTTGCCCTTTTCTAGCCCCCTATAAGCCATTTTTGGCTGTTTCTAATCAGTTTTTACCGTTTCTATCCCATTTTCCCCTTTTGAAACTCATTTTCAGCTACGTTTGGCTATTTCTTTTGTATTTTTGCTCACTTTCAACCCCTTTGAAGCCTTTCATTTCCTTTTCTTACCTTTTTTTGGACCCTAGTGTGCCTGTTTTCAGCCATTTTTGGCCATTTCTATTTTAGTTTTGCAGGTGTCAACCACTTTTAAGCCTTTTCTTTCCTGTTCTTACATTTTTTGACCTTTCCTTTCCGGTTTCCTGCCACTTAGGGACATTTCTATCCGATTTTTGCAGGTGTCAACCAGTTTTAAGCCGTTTCTTTTCTGTCCTTACTATTTTTGACCATTCCTTTCCTTTTTTCTGCTACTTTTGGCCATTTGTGACCTGGTTTTGCCTGTTTCTAACCCTTTTTAAACTTTTTTTTGCCTTTTCTAAACCATTTTTAGCCATTTTTTTCCTTTTGTAACCCATTTTTGTCAAATTCTCACACGTTTACCAATTTTTCCTCTTGTCTAACCCTTTTTTGCCCATTTCCAAGTCGTTTTAAGCCCTTTTCAGTTGCCTTTTCTAACACATTTTTGTCAATTTCTAACCCGTTTTAAGCCACGTTTTTCCATATCTTACTCATTTTTACCCTTTTCTTTCCTGCGTTCAGCCTCTTTTCACCGTTTCTACCCTGGTTTTGCCCTTTTCTAGCCCCCTATAAGCCATTTTTGGCTGTTTCTAATCAGTTTTTACCGTTTCTATCCCATTTTCCCCTTTTGAAACTCATTTTCAGCTACGTTTGGCTATTTCTTTTGTATTTTTGCTCACTTCCAACCCATTTGATGCCTTTTTTTTCCTTTTCTAACCAATTTTTGGCAGTACTTTACCTGTTTTCAGAAATTTTTGGTTATTCCTATCGTATTTTTGCAGGTTTCAACCAGTTTTAAGCCTTTTCTTATCTCTTCTTACAATTTTTGACCATTTTTTTCCTGTTTTCTGCCACTTTTGGCCATTGCTATCCTATTTTTGCAGGCGTCAACCAGTTTTAAGCCTTTTCTTATCTCTTCTTACAATTTTCTGACCATGTTTTTCCTCTTTTCTTCCACTTTTAGACATTTCTGACCTAGTATTTCCCATTTCTAACCCTTTTTAAGCCCTTTTTCTTTGCCTTTTCCAAACCATTTTTCGCCATTTTTTTCTAACCCATTTTCCTCAATTCTTCACACATTTTTACCAATTTTTCTCTTTGTCCAACCCGTTTTCGCCCATTTCCAAGTCATTTTAAGCCGTTTTTAATTTCCCTTTCTAACACATTTTTGTCAATTTCTAACCCGTTTTAAGCCACGTTTTTCCATTTCTTACCTATTTTTACCCTTTTCTTTCCTGCGTTCAGTCTGTTTTCACCATTTCTACCCAGGTTTTGCCCTTTTCTAGCCCCCTAGAAGCCATTTTTGGCTGTTTCGAAACAGTTTTTACCATTTCTATCCCATTTTTCCCATTTGAAACTCAGTTTAAGCCATGTTTGGCCATTTCTATTGTATTTTTGCTCACTTCCAACCCATTTGATGCCTTTTTTTTCCTTTTCTAACCAATTTTTGGCAGTACTTTACCTGTTTTCAGAAATTTTTGGTTATTCCTATCGTATTTTTGCAGGTTTCAACCAGTTTTAAGCCTTTTCTTATCTCTTCTTACAATTTTTGACCATTTTTTTCCTGTTTTCTGCCACTTTTGGCCATTGCTATCCTATTTTTGCAGGCGTCAACCAGTTTTAAGCCTTTTCTTATCTCTTCTTACAATTTTTGTCCATTCTTTTCCTCTTTTCTGCCACTTTTAGGCATTTCTGACCTGGTTTTGCCCGTTTCTAACCCTTTTTAAGCCCTTTTTCTTTGCCTTTTCCAAACCATTTTTCGCCATTTTTTTTCTAACCCATTTTCCTCAATTCTTCACACATTTTTACCAATTTTTCTCTTTGTCCAACCCGTTTTCGCCCATTTCCAAGTCATTTTAAGTCGTTTTTAATTTCCCTTTCTAACACATTTTTGTCAATTTCTAACCCGTTTTAAGCCACGTTTATCCATTTCTTACCTATTTTTACCCTTTTCTTTCCTGCGTTCAGTCTGTTTTCACCATTTCTACCCAGGTTTTGCCCTTTTCTAGCCCCCTAGAAGCCATTTTTGGCTGTTTCGAAACAGTTTTTACCATTTCTATCCCATTTTTCCCATTTGAAACTCAGTTTAAGCCATGTTTGGCCATTTCTATTGTATTTTTGCTCACTTCCAACCCATTTGATGCCTTTTTTTCCTTTTCTAACCAATTTTTGGCAGTACTTTACCTGTTTTCAGAAATTTTTGGTTATTCCTATCGTATTTTTGCAGGTTTCAACCAGTTTTAAGCCTTTTCTTATCTCTTCTTCCAATTTTTGACCATTTTTTTCCTGTTTTCTGCCACTTTTGGCCATTGCTATCCTATTTTTGCAGGCGTCAACCAGTTTTAAGCCTTTTCTTATCTCTTCTTACAATTTTTGTCCATTCTTTTCCTCTTTTCTGCCACTTTTAGGCATTTCTGACCTGGTTTTGCCCGTTTCTAACCCTTTTTAAGCCCTTTTTCTTTGCCTTTTCCAAACCATTTTTCGCCATTTTTTTTCTAACCCATTTTCCTCAATTCTTCACACATTTTTACCAATTTTTCTCTTTGTCCAACCCGTTTTCGCCCATTTCCAAGTCATTTTAAGTCGTTTTTAATTTCCCTTTCTAACACATTTTTGTCAATTTCTAACCCGTTTTAAGCCACGTTTATCCATTTCTTACCTATTTTTACCCTTTTCTTTCCTGCGTTCAGTCTGTTTTCACCATTTCTACCCAGGTTTTGCCCTTTTCTAGCCCCCTAGAAGCCATTTTTGGCTGTTTCGAAACAGTTTTTACCATTTCTATCCCATTTTTCCCATTTGAAACTCAGTTTAAGCCATGTTTGGCCATTTCTATTGTATTTTTGCTCACTTCCAACCCATTTGATGCCTTTTTTTTTCCTTTTCTAACCAATTTTTGGCAGTACTTTACCTGTTTTCAGAAATTTTTGGTTATTCCTATCGTATTTTTGCAGGTTTCAACCAGTTTTAAGCCTTTTCTTATCTCTTCTTCCAATTTTTGACCATTTTTTTTCCTGTTTTCTGCCACTTTTGGCCATTGCTATCCTATTTTTGCAGGCGTCAACCAGTTTTAAGCCTTTTCTTATCTCTTCTTACAATTTTTGTCCATTCTTTTCCTCTTTTCTGCCACTTTTAGGCATTTCTGACCTGGTTTTGCCCGTTTCTAACCCTTTTTAAGCCCTTTTTCTTTGCCTTTTCCAAACCATTTTTCGCCATTTTTTTTCTAACCCATTTTCCTCAATTCTTCACACATTTTTACCAATTTTTCTCTTTGTCCAACCCGTTTTCGCCCATTTCCAAGTCATTTTAAGTCGTTTTTAATTTCCCTTTCTAACACATTTTTGTCAATTTCTAACCCGTTTTAAGCCACGTTTATCCATTTCTTACCTATTTTTACCCTTTTCTTTCCTGCGTTCAGTCTGTTTTCACCATTTCTACCCAGGTTTTGCCCTTTTCTAGCCCCCTAGAAGCCATTTTTGGCTGTTTCGAAACAGTTTTTTACCATTTCTATCCCATTTTTCCCATTTGAAACTCATTTTAAGCCATGTTTGGCCATTTCTATTGTATTTTTGCTCACTTCCAACCCATTTGATGCCTTTTTTTTTCCTTTTCTAACCAATTTTTGGCAGTACTTTACCTGTTTTCAGAAATTTTTGGTTATTCCTATCGTATTTTTGCAGGCGTCAACCAATTTTAAGCCTTTTCTTATCTCTTCTTACAATTTTCTGACCATGTTTTTCCTCTTTTCTTCCACTTTTAGACATTTCTGACCTAGTATTTCCCATTTCTAACCCTTTTTAAGCCCTTTTTCTTTGCCTTTTCCAAACCATTTTTCGCCATTTTTTTCTAACCCATTTTCCTCAATTTTTCACACATTTTTACCAATTTTTCTCTTTGTCCAACCCGTTTTCGCCCATTTCCAAGTCATTTTAAGCCGTTTTTAATTTCCCTTTCTAACACATTTTTGTCAATTTCTAACCCGTTTTAAGCCACGTTTTTCCATTTCTTACCTATTTTTACCCTTTTCTTGCCTGTGTTCAGTCTGTTTTCACCATTTCTACCCAGGTTTTGCCCTTTTCTAGCCCCCTAGAAGCCATTTTTGGCTGTTTCGAAACAGTTTTTACCATTTCTATCCCATTTTTCCCATTTGAAACTCAGTTTAAGCCATGTTTGGCCATTTCTATTCTATTTTTGCTCACTTCCAACCCATTTGATGCCTTTTTTTTTCCTTTTCTAACCACTTTTTGACAGTATTTTACCTGTTTTCAGCAATTTTTGGCTATTCCTATCGTATTTTTGCAGGTTTCAACCAGTTTTAAGCCTTTTCTTATCTCTTCTTACAATTTTCTGACCATGTTTTTCCTCTTTTCTTCCACTTTTAGGCATTTCTGACCTAGTATTTCCCATTTCTAACCCTTTTTAAGCCCTTTTTCTTTGCCTTTTCCAAACCATTTTTCGCCATTTTTTTTCTAACCCATTTTCCTCAATTCTTCACACATTTTTACCAATTTTTCTCTTTGTCCAACCCGTTTTCGCCCATTTCCAAGTCATTTTAAGTCGTTTTTAATTTCCCTTTCTAACACATTTTTGTCAATTTCTAACCCGTTTTAAGCCACGTTTATCCATTTCTTACCTATTTTTACCCTTTTCTTTCCTGTGTTCAGTCTGTTTTCACCATTTCTACCCAGGTTTTGCCTTTTCTAGCCCCCTAGAAGCCATTTTTGGCTGTTTCGAAACAGTTTTTACCATTTCTATCCCATTTTTCCCATTTGAAACTCAGTTTAAGCCATGTTTGGCCATTTCTATTGTATTTTTGCTCACTTCCAACCCATTTGATGCCTTTTTTTTTCCTTTTCTAACCAATTTTTGGGAGTACTTTACCTGTTTTCAGAAATTTTTGGTTATTCCTATCATATTTTTGCAGGTTTCAACCAGTTTTAAGCCTTTTCTTATCTCTTCTTACAATTTTTGACCATTTTTTCCCTGTTTTCTGCCACTTTTGGCCATTGCTATTTTATTTTTGCAGGCGTCAACCAGTTTTAAGCCTTTTTTTTATCTCTTCTTACAATTTTTGACAATTTTTTCCTGTTTTCTGCCACTTTTGGCCATTGCTATCCTATTTTTGCAGGCGTCAACCAGCTTTAAGCCTTTTCTTATCTCTTCTTACAATTTTTGACCATTTTTTTCCTGTTTTCAGCCACTTTAAGGCATTTCTGAGTTGGTTTTGCCCATTTCTAACCCTGTTTAAGCCCTTTTTCTTTGCCTTTTCCAAACCATTTTTCGCCATTTTTTTTCTAACCCATTTTCCTCAATTCTTCACACATTTTTACCAATTTTTCTCTTTGTCCAACCCGTTTTCGCCCATTTCCAAGTCATTTTAAGTCGTTTTTAATTTCCCTTTCTAACACATTTTTGTCAATTTCTAACCCGTTTTAAGCCACGTTTATCCATTTCTTACCTATTTTTACCCTTTTCTTTCCTGCGTTCAGTCTGTTTTCACCATTTCTACCCAGGTTTTGCCCTTTTCTAGCCCCCTAGAAGCCATTTTTGGCTGTTTCGAAACAGTTTTTACCATTTCTATCCCATTTTTCCCATTTGAAACTCAGTTTAAGCCATGTTTGGCCATTTCTATTGTATTTTTGCTCACTTCCAACCCATTTGATGCCTTTTTTTTCCTTTTCTAACCAATTTTTGGCAGTACTTTACCTGTTTTCAGAAATTTTCGGTTATTCCTATCGTATTTTTGCAGGTTTCAACCAGTTTTAAGCCTTTTCTTATCTCTTCTTCCAATTTTTGACCATTTTTTTCCTGTTTTCTGCCACTTTTGGCCATTGCTATCCTATTTTTGCAGGCGTCAACCAGTTTTAAGCCTTTTCTTATCTCTTCTTACAATTTTCTGACCATGTTTTTCCTCTTTTCTTCCACTTTTAGACATTTCTGACCTAGTATTTCCCATTTCTAACCCTTTTTAAGCCCTTTTTCTTTGCCTTTTCCAAACCATTTTTCGCCATTTTTTTCTAACCCATTTTCCTCAATTCTTCACACATTTTTACCAATTTTTCTCTTTGTCCAACCCGTTTTCGCCCATTTCCAAGTCATTTTAAGCCGTTTTTAATTTCCCTTTCTAACACATTTTTGTCAATTTCTAACCCGTTTTAAGCCACGTTTTTCCATTTCTTACCTATTTTTACCCTTTTCTTTCCTGCGTTCAGTCTGTTTTCACCATTTCTACCCAGGTTTTGCCCTTTTCTAGCCCCCTAGAAGCCATTTTTGGCTGTTTCGAAACAGTTTTTACCATTTCTATCCCATTTTTCCCATTTGAAACTCAGTTTAAGCCATGTTTGGCCATTTCTATTCTATTTTTGCTCACTTCCAACCCATTTGATGCCTTTTCCTTTTCTAACCAATTTTTGGCAGTACTTTACCTGTTTTCAGAAATTTTCGGTTATTCCTATCGTATTTTTGCAGGTTTCAACCAGTTTTAAGCCTTTTCTTATCTCTTCTTCCAATTTTTGACCATTTTTTTCCTGTTTTCTGCCACTTTTGGCCATTGCTATCCTATTTTTGCAGGCGTCAACCAGTTTTAAGCCTTTTCTTATCTCTTCTTACAATTTTTGTCCATTCTTTTCCTCTTTTCTGCCACTTTTAGGCATTTCTGACCTGGTTTTGCCCGTTTCTAACCCTTTTTAAGCCCTTTTTCTTTGCCTTTTCCAAACCATTTTTCGCCATTTTTTTTCTAACCCATTTTCCTCAATTCTTCACACATTTTTACCAATTTTTCTCTTTGTCCAACCCGTTTTCGCCCATTTCCAAGTCATTTTAAGTCGTTTTTAATTTCCCTTTCTAACACATTTTTGTCAATTTCTAACCCGTTTTAAGCCACGTTTATCCATTTCTTACCTATTTTTACCCTTTTCTTTCCTGCGTTCAGTCTGTTTTCACCATTTCTACCCAGGTTTTGCCCTTTTCTAGCCCCCTAGAAGCCATTTTTGGCTGTTTCGAAACAGTTTTTACCATTTCTATCCCATTTTTCCCATTTGAAACTCATTTTAAGCCATGTTTGGCCATTTCTATTGTATTTTTGCTCACTTCCAACCCATTTGATGCCTTTTTTTTCCTTTTCTAACCAATTTTTGGCAGTACTTTACCTGTTTTCAGAAATTTTTGGTTATTCCTATCGTATTTTTGCAGGTTTCAACCAGTTTTAAGCCTTTTCTTATCTCTTCTTCCAATTTTTGACCATTTTTTTCCTGTTTTCTGCCACTTTTGGCCATTGCTATCCTATTTTTGCAGGCGTCAACCAATTTTAAGCCTTTTCTTATCTCTTCTTACAATTTTCTGACCATGTTTTTCCTCTTTTCTTCCACTTTTAGACATTTCTGACCTAGTATTTCCCATTTCTAACCCTTTTTAAGCCCTTTTTCTTTGCCTTTTCCAAACCATTTTTCGCCATTTTTTTCTAACCCATTTTCCTCAATTTTTCACACATTTTTACCAATTTTTCTCTTTGTCCAACCCGTTTTCGCCCATTTCCAAGTCATTTTAAGCCGTTTTTAATTTCCCTTTCTAACACATTTTTGTCAATTTCTAACCCGTTTTAAGCCACGTTTATCCATTTCTTACCTATTTTTACCCTTTTCTTTCCTGCGTTCAGTCTGTTTTCACCATTTCTACCCAGGTTTTGCCCTTTTCTAGCCCCCTAGAAGCCATTTTTGGCTGTTTCGAAACAGTTTTTACCATTTCTATCCCATTTTTCCCATTTGAAACTCAGTTTAAACCATGTTTGGCCATTTCTATTGTATTTTTGCTCACTTCCAACCCATTTGATGCCTTTTTTTTCCTTTTCTAACCAATTTTTGGCAGTACTTTACCTGTTTTCAGAAATTTTTGGTTATTCCTATCGTATTTTTGCAGGTTTCAACCAGTTTTAAGCCTTTTCTTATCTCTTCTTCCAATTTTTGACCATTTTTTTCCTGTTTTCTGCCACTTTTGGCCATTGCTATCCTATTTTTGCAGGCGTCAACCAGTTTTAAGCCTTTTCTTATCTCTTCTTACAATTTTCTGACCATGTTTTTCCTCTTTTCTTCCACTTTTAGACATTTCTGACCTAGTATTTCCCATTTCTAACCCTTTTTAAGCCCTTTTTCTTTGCCTTTTCCAAACCATTTTTCGCCATTTTTTTCTAACCCATTTTCCTCAATTTTTCACACATTTTTACCAATTTTTCTCTTTCTCCAACCCGTTTTCGCCCATTTCCAAGTCATTTCAAGCCGTTTTTAATTTCCCTTTCTAACACATTTTTGTCAATTTCTAACCCGTTTTAAGCCACGTTTATCCATTTCTTACCTATTTTTACCCTTTTCTTTCCTGCGTTCAGTCTGTTTTCACCATTTCTACCCAGGTTTTGCCCTTTTCTAGCCCCCTAGAAGCCATTTTTGGCTGTTTCGAAACAGTTTTTACCATTTCTATCCCATTTTTTCCCATTTGAAACTCATTTTAAGCCATGTTTGGCCATTTCTATTGTATTTTTGCTCACTTCCAACCCATTTGATGCCTTTTTTTTCCTTTTCTAACCAATTTTTGGCAGTACTTTACCTGTTTTCAGAAATTTTTGGTTATTCCTATCGTATTTTTGCAGGTTTCAACCAGTTTTAAGCCTTTTCTTATCTCTTCTTACAATTTTTGACCATTTTTTTCCTGTTTTCTGCCACTTTTGGCCATTGCTATCCGATTTTTGCAGGCGTCAACCAGTTTTAAGCCTTTTCTTATCTCTTCTTACAATTTTCTGACCATGTTTTTCCTCTTTTCTTCCACTTTTAGACATTTCTGACCTAGTATTTCCCATTTCTAACCCTTTTTAAGCCCTTTTTCTTTGCCTTTTCCAAACCATTTTTCGCCATTTTTTTCTAACCCATTTTCCTCAATTTTTCACACATTTTTACCAATTTTTCTCTTTCTCCAACCCGTTTTCGCCCATTTCCAAGTCATTTTAAGCCGTTTTTAATTTCCCTTTCTAACACATTTTTGTCAATTTCTAACCCGTTTTAAGCCACGTTTTTCCATTTCTTACCTATTTTTACCCTTTTCTTTCCTGCGTTCAGTCTGTTTTCACCATTTCTACCCAGGTTTTGCCCTTTTCTAGCCCCCTAGAAGCCATTTTTGGCTGTTTCGAAACAGTTTTTACCATTTCTATCCCATTTTTCCCATTTGAAACTCATTTTAAGCCATGTTTGGCCATTTCTATTGTATTTTTGCTCACTTCCAACCCATTTGATGCCTTTTTTTTTCCTTTTCTAACCAATTTTTGGCAGTACTTTACCTGTTTTCAGAAATTTTTGGTTATTCCTATCGTATTTTTGCAGGTTTCAACCAGTTTTAAGCCTTTTCTTATCTCTTCTTCCAATTTTTGACCATTTTTTTCCTGTTTTCTGCCACTTTTGGCCATTGCTATCCTATTTTTGCAGGCGTCAACCAGTTTTAAGCCTTTTCTTATCTCTTCTTACAATTTTTGACCATTTTTTTTCCTGTTTTCAGCCACTTTAAGGCATTTCTGAGTTGGTTTTGCCCATTTCTAACCCTGTTTAAGCCCTTTTTCTTTGCTTTTTCCAAACCATTTTTTGCCTTTTTTTTTCTAACCCATTTTTCTCAATTTTTCACACATTTTTACCAATTTTTCTCTTTGTCCAACCCGTTTTCGCTCATTTCCAAGTTATTTTAAGCCGTTTTTAATTTCCCTTTCTAACACATTTTTGTCAATTTCTAACCCGTTTTAAGCCACGTTTATCCATTTCTTACCTATTTTTACCCTTTTCTTTCCTGCGTTCAGTCTGTTTTCACCATTTCTACCCAGGTTTTGCCCTTTTCTAGCCCCCTAGAAGCCATTTTTGGCTGTTTCGAAACAGTTTTTACCATTTCTATCCCATTTTTTCCCATTTGAAACTCATTTTAAGCCATGTTTGGCCATTTCTATTGTATTTTTGCTCACTTCCAACCCATTTGATGCCTTTTTTTTCCTTTTCTAACCAATTTTTGGCAGTACTTTACCTGTTTTCAGAAATTTTTGGTTATTCCTATCGTATTTTTGCAGGCGTCAACCAATTTTAAGCCTTTTCTTATCTCTTCTTACAATTTTCTGACCATGTTTTTCCTCTTTTCTTCCACTTTTAGACATTTCTGACCTAGTATTTCCCATTTCTAACCCTTTTTAAGCCCTTTTTCTTTGCCTTTTCCAAACCATTTTTCGCCATTTTTTTTCTAACCCATTTTCCTCAATTTTTCACACATTTTTACAAATTTTTCTCTTTCTCCAACCCGTTTTCGCCCATTTCCAAGTCATTTTAAGCCGTTTTTAATTTCCCTTTCTAACACATTTTTGTCAATTTCTAACCCGTTTTAAGCCACGTTTATCCATTTCTTACCTATTTTTACCCTTTTCTTTCCTGTGTTCAGTCTGTTTTCACCATTTCTACCCAGGTTTTGCCCTTTTCTAGCCCCCTAGAAGCCATTTTTGGCTGTTTAGAAACAGTTTTTACCATTTCCATCCCATTTTTCCCATTTGAAACTCATTTGAAGCTATGTTTAGCTATTTCTATTGTATTTTTGCTCACTTCCAACCCATTTGATGCCTTTTTTTTTCCTTTTCTAACCACTTTTTGACAGTATTTTACCTGTTTTCAGCAATTTTTGGCTATTCCTATCGTATTTTTGCAGGTTTCAACCAGTTTTAAGCCTTTTCTTATCTCTTCTTACAATTTTCTGACCATGTTTTTCCTCTTTTCTTCCACTTTTAGGCATTTCTGACCTAGTATTTCCCATTTCTAACCCTTTTTAAGCCCTTTTTCTTTGCCTTTTCCAAACCATTTTTCGCCATTTTTTTTCTAACCCATTTTCCTCAATTCTTCACACATTTTTACCAATTTTTCTCTTTGTCCAACCCGTTTTCGCCCATTTCCAAGTCATTTTAAGCCGTTTTTAATTTCCCTTTCTAACACATTTTTGTCAATTTCTAACCTGCTTTAAGCCACGTTTTTCCATTTCTTACCTATTTTTACCCTTTTCTTTCCTGCGTTCAGTCTGTTTTCACCATTTCTACCCAGGTTTTGCCCTTTTCTAGCCCCCTAAAAGCCATTTTTGGCTGTTTCAAAACAGTTTTTACCATTTCTATCCCATTTTTCCCATTTGAAACTCATTTTAAGCCATGTTTGGCCATTTCTATTGTATTTTTGCTCACTTCCAACCCATTTGATGCCTTTTTTTTTTCCTTTTCTAACCAATTTTTGGCAGTACTTTACCTGTTTTCAGAAATTTTTGGTTATTCCTATCGTATTTTTGCAGGTTTCAACCAGTTTTAAGCCTTTTCTTATCTCTTCTTACAATTTTTGACCATTTTTTCCCTGTTTTCAGCCACTTTAAGGCATTTCTGAGTTGGTTTTTCCCATTTCTAACCCTGTTTAAGCCCTTTTTCTTTGCTTTTTCCAAACCATTTTTCGCCTTTTTTTTTCTAACCCATTTTTCTCAATTTTTCACACATTTTTACCAATTTTTCTCTTTGTCCAACCCGTTTTCGCCCATTTCCAAGTCATTTTAAGTCGTTTTTAATTTCTCTTTCTAACACATTTTTGTCAATTTCTAACCTGTTTTAAGCCACGTTTTTCCATTTCTTACTTATTTTTACCCTTTTCTTTCCTGCGTTCAGTCTGTTTTCACCATTTCTACCCAGGTTTTGCCCTTTTCTAGCCCCCTAGAAGCCATTTTTGGCTGTTTCGAAACAGTTTTTACCATTTCTATCCCATTTTTCCCATTTGGAACTCAGTTTAAGCCATGTTTGGCCATTTCTATTGTATTTTTGCTCACTTCCAACCCATTTGATGCCTTTTTTTCCTTTTCTAACCAATTTTTGACAGTATTTTACCTGTTTTCAGCAATTTTTGGCTATTCCTATCGTATTTTTGCAGGTTTCAACCAGTTTTAAGCCTTTTCTTATCTCTTCTTACAATTTTTTGACCATTTTTTTCCTCTTTTCTGCCACTTTTAGGCATTTCTGACCTGGTTTTGCCCGTTTCTAACCCTGTTTAAGCCCTTTTTCTTTGCCTTTTCCAAAGCATTTTTCTTCTAACCCATTTTTCACAATTTTTCAAACATTTTTACCAATTTTGCTCTTTGTCCAACCCGTTTTCGCCCATTTCCAAGTCATTTTAAGCCGTTTTTAATTTCCCTTTCTAACACATTTTTGTCAATTTCTAACCCGTTTTAAGCCACGTTTATCCATTTCTTACCTATTTTTACCCTTTTCTTTCCTGCGTTCAGTCTGTTTTCACCATTTCTACCCAGGTTTTGCCCTTTTCTAGCCCCCTAGAAGCCATTTTTGGCTGTTTCGAAACAGTTTTTACCATTTCTATCCCATTTTTCCAGTTTGAAACTCATTTTAAGCCATGTTTGTCTATTTCTATTGTATTTGTGCTCACTTCCAACCCATTTGATGCCTTTTTTTTCCTTTTCTAACCAATTTTTGACAGTATTTAACTGTTTTCAGCAATTTTTGGCTATTCCTATCGTATTTTTGCAGGTTTCAACCAGTTTTAAGCCTTTTCTTATCTCTTCTTACAATTTTTGACCATTTTTTTCCTGTTTTATGCCACTTTTGGCCATTGCTATCCTATTTTTCCAGGTTTCAACCAGTTTTAAGCCTTTTCTTATCTCTTCTTACAACTTTTGACCATTTTTTTCCTGTTTTCTGCCAGTTTTGGCCACTGCTATCCTATTTTCACAGGCGTCAACCAGTTTTAAGCTGTTTCTTTCCTGTTCTTACAATTTTCTGACCCTGTTTTTCCTGTTTTCTTCCACTTTTAGACATTTCTGACCTGGTTTTGCCCATTTCTAACCCTTTTTAAGCCCCTTTTTTTTGCCTTTTCGAAACCACTTTTCGCCATTTTTTTTCCTTTTCTAACCCATTTTTGTCAAATTTTCACACATGTTTACCAATTTTTCCCTTTGTCCAACCCGTTTTCGCCCATTTCCAAGTCATTTTAAGCCGTTTTTAATTTCCCTTTCTAACACATTTTTGTCAATTTCTAACCCGTTTTAAGCCAAGTTTTTCCATTTCTTACTTTTTTTTACCCTTTTCTTTCCTGCGTTCAGTCTGTTTTCACCATTTCTACCCAGGTTTTGCCCTTTTTTAGCCCCCTAGAAGCCATTTTTGGCTGTTTCGAAACAGTTTTTACCATTTCTATCCCATTTTTCCCGTTTGAAACTCATTTTAAGCCATGTTTGGCCATTTCTATTGTATTTTTGCTCACTTCCAACCCATTTGATGCCTTTTTTTTCCTTTTCTAACCAATTTTTGGCAGTATTGTACCTGTTTTCAGCAATTTTTGGCTATTCCTATCGTATTTTTGCAGGTTTCAACCATTTTTAAGCCTTTTCTTATCTCTTCTTACAATTTTTGACCATTTTTTTCCTGTTTTTGCCACTTTTGGCCATTGCTATCCTATATTTGCAGGCGTCAACCAGTTTTAAGCCTTTTCTTATCTCTTCTTACAACTTTTGACCTTTTTTTCCTGTTTTCTGCCACTTTTGACCACCCAAGGAGAAAAAAGATGTGTAATTGTTAAGCACTTCTATTATATACCTCCCAAAGTATAAAGGTGGTGTCCACACTGGGAATATAAACCAGATCAGTTTCATGATCAATGCTTCTACTGTATTACAAGTCATTTCCATAAAGTACAGTGTGACAAGAACCTTAGCTCAAGCCCAACACCTGATAAACAGTAACACACAAATACCAGATATAAGTATGTTATGAGATACTGAAACTGTGAGATCAAGAGAAACAGTTTTGAGAGCCAATAAATCAGCACTGTGGTGAATGATTATAAATCTGGTCAGATCTGTTGTTATCTCAACCTCTCGTCCCCACCTTGGGCACCAAAAAGAACTATCGTGGTTTAAAACGCAACCACAGTCTCTCTCTCTCTCACACACACACACACCCCACCCCCGGAAGGATGGGATGGAGAACTTAAAGAATGCAACTCCCACGGGTTGAGATAAGAGCAGTCCAGTAACAAAGGTATAACACAAATCACTACTGCTACCACCAATAATAATAATGATAGAGGAAATAAACAAGGGAAGAGAATATGATCTCACCTGTCGAAACTAGCCTGATTCAGAAGAGAGAGAGAGCCCTTCTGGGTAACTCCCGGTTACATCCTGGGTATGACGTGCTGTGGTATGGAATACCTCCTTGGCTAGTTTGGATCAGGTGTCCTGTTTCTGCTTCCTTCTGGCCTCCCCTTTTGTCGTGTTTTAAAACCCCACCTCAGTCTCCCGCAGTACCACACACCCCTTTTCCCCCCCCCCCCACCTCCCCACTCCCGGAGGGATGGGGAGGACAACCGGAGGAATATAACTCCCACGGATTGAGATAAAAACCAATCCAGCAATTAAGGTATAACACAAATCACTACTGCTACCACAAATAAATCAATGATAGAGGAAATAAACAAGGAGAGAGAATACGATACCACACGCCGAAACGAGCCCAACCCGGAAGAAGAGCTAACCCCCCCCCTTCCGGCCAACTTCCAGTTACCTCCCCGAGCATGACGTGCTGTGGTATGGAATACCTCCCTGACTAGCCCAGGCCAGGTGCCCTATCTCTCCCTCCTCCTGGCCTCCCCTCCTCCCAGGCAGAGCATGAGCTCAGAAAAGGCCTTGGACAAAACCAAGCATTTGAGCAGTAACTCAAAATGTACGTGCCACCAGCAACCACTCCCAGCCTGAAAGTCAAAACACAGCACCGCACCAGCTACCAAGAAGGAGAAAAAATGACTGCTACTGCTGAACCCATGACAACTCCTCCCTGGCAGAGCATGAGACTCACAAAGTCCTTGACCAGAGTAAACATTTGAGCAGTAACTAAAAACATAGGTGCTATCAACATCATTCCCAGGCCGAAAGTCAAAACACAGGAACACACCAGCTACCAAGAAGTAGAAAAAATGACTGCTACTGCTGAACCCAGGACACTTTGGTAGCAAGCATTTGGTCAATCTCAGTCCTTGCACCTTGTTTCACCTGCTTCACCCAGTAACAAGTCACTACTACAGCAAAGCACACACAGATTTACATTAGCAGAGTAACTACTACAGAGTGCATCAGCATGTTGAGGATACTGATGGCAGTGAGTGACTAACCAAAGAATTTTCTTAACAGTGGAGTTCTCCCAACCTCTTAATTTGTTCCATTACCTGCTTTATAACACTACCATCATCTTAGAATCTTTCTAGCTTTTGAGTTAGCATTTTCTAGCAGCTGCTGCAAATTTGCATGCTCTAACATCTCTTTTACAAGTGATAAATCCATACAACACAATGTGTAGTTTCTTGTTAGCAACTGGCTAGTAAATACAGGTGGCTTTATACACAAAATCACAGCGTCTAATAATTTACAAGCACACATATTCAAGTTATTACTTTTCAATTGCCCCCAAGTATTGCTTTGTAATTATTCATTTTTCTCTTCCTCTATCTCTTTTTGCTTGGGGTATTCATGGTCAGCTCCTGTAGCTGATGCATCGAGTTCCTCCACTCGTCTGTCCAGCTCATGGCAAGGCTTGACAAACTTTGCAGGCAGTCGCCATGGACCTCTAGGTAGGAGGACACAAATGTACCCCCTCTCCCAGGTTATCAGTTCTTGAGAAATACACAGTTTAAAGTGATTCCTTAAAGCAGAAGCATTCTGATGCAAAAGGAATGTGAAGCAGCTGCAGAAATGAACTGCACATTTTTAACAAAGAGTTTGCTGTACCATTACCCAATTTTTTTTCCAGAGTCGCTCACCCTGCTTTGCACAGCTACAAACGCCAGCCTGCTCAGCAGTAGCTATAAATGCCTGTGTGCTCAGCAGCAGCAACAAATACCTGCCGGCAACCGCATTTTTTGCATTAACCCTTTCTTGACCGAAATGTTAAACTGCGATCCGTTAAAACTTTTACATGAATCCGACAACAAAAAATGGACAGAATACCATCTGCCCTCATCACACAGACACACATGTATGGGATCCCACAAGCACACTCCACACAACTGCAATATTTGAAACACAAAATCTAGAAAATCATTACTCCCACTACACGGTCCCACATACAGTACATGGCACAAGTACCCTGTGAAGATTATCAGGACCCCAGCTCTGAGAAGCATCATCGCTTTGCAAGGTGGCAGGCTCAACCTTAGCGGGCATCCCCGCAGAGGCTCTGCCTCCTTCACATAGCATGAGGCTTGAGCTTTTATACTGACCAAAATGCACACTCGTTCTGACACAGGTGGCCAGCCTATGTCAGAAGAAATGGACAGCAATATCTATAAAGGTCTCCAAGGGTCGAAAGAAATATGGACATACTTATATTTACCAACTTCTAGTACATGAGTATCAGAGAGACTGCATCAAAGGAGTTGTATATGGGGTCCCAAGTCCATGATCTGCTACAGTCCGCCTGATACCCCTGATAAGAGCATACGAGAGATCTTCCCACTACAGGTCTTGATCCAGCACACATACCACAGGAAACCGGGCAATACGTCTGCATCCCCCACCTCACTTCTCCCTTTACAGCTGCGCATTTATCATGAGGATCTGGGGGATATAAATCAGGCTTCTTTTCTGGATGAATAGGCTCCAGGTCAAAAGGACTATCCAGGTCAGCATTGGAATTATCAGGTGTCAGAATCTCAGGAGGAGCAACAGTAAACTGATGAACGTGCACAGGCTCCTTGTCCGGGTCAACAGGGCCTGAGTCAGAAGGATCGTCTTCATCCCCGTCCTCAGTCTTCACAGCCACGGTGGCAACCAGCGGAGGTTCGGGGGTAGGGTGGGGGGCACACTCGCTGGTCTTCATGGTCTCATTTTTTACTTTAACGTCTCTAAAACACTTCTCCAAATGACTTTTCACAGCGTCCTTGCCTTCTGTGGCTGCGTCCCACAGTTTAACTCCTGCCCCATCCCACGAAGAGATCTCAAATACAGTAGACTCATCAGTCTCTGGGTGACGTGTCTTCAACCATTTCAACATTAACTTTAAGTCTGTCTCTTTAGAGGTTGCTCCCTTCACCTTAAGAAAGAGTGAAAACACCCATAAAACGGATGCTTCTTCCTTAGTAATTTTTTCCCAAGTCTCGAGATTAAAGGCTTCGCCAACCCCCACAATTAACTCCTTCTCCTTACTCCAGAGCAAAAAACTTTTTAGCATAGCTTCATCATACTCTGTCCCTCTCACAGAGAGTATACGTTGGAAGAGCTTAAGTATTACTTCTTCTTCTTTACCTAACTGGTTTCAGATCCTTAAGCTCCCTTCCAACCGTCTGGCTGCTCACCTTATTTGCACTGCGCAGTGTCTTCCGGGCTCACAAGGCTCCGATCCGAGGATTTCACCTCCAAGGCTTCTGCTTCCCAATCTTGGTCCAGCCAGATAGATTCCAGACAATTTCTTCTTATTTTTCTTTCCTGCGCACGGCACTGCTATTCACACCCTCTTCCGTTTCAATGTGAATTTATAGAAGATCCCTGTTCGGGCACCATTTGCCGCAGAATGGACTCAGTCAGAGATCAATACGATCAGACCAAAAGCCATTTATTGCAAAGCATTAACTCCTTATATACTATTGCTTACACACACCTACAGCAATTTGGCATATCATGATTGGATGCTTGTCTTGAAGGCCCCTAGTGACTAACATATAATTGGTTAAGCACAGGTGTGAGAACTTGACCTCGAAAGCTTGCCAACAATCCACAGTTCTCAGCACTCAGTGAATTCCATCTTCTTGTCTTGCTTGCTTAAGCTTCCTCGAGCCTCTCATGGCCTTCCTTTATCTTTCAGAGTAATTCAGTTAATGTACCAAATATTCATTCTCCTGTGAGAACACTGTCTCCACAGGATAGTGTCGAATGCTTTGCACACTTCCAGGTAGATGACGTCAGCTGCTCCACCCCTGTCCACCACTTTTGCAGCCCCGTCATAGAAGGCCACCAAATTGGTCAGGCAGGATTTCCCCTTAGTGAAGCCATGCTGGCTGTCACCAAGCACCTTGTTGTTTTTCATGTGCCCTAGCATGCCTTCCAGGAGAATCTACTCCCAGACTTTGCCAGGCACAGAGGTGAGACTGACTGGTCTGTAATTCCCTGGGTCGTCCATTTTCCCCTTCTTGAAAATGGGGGTTATATTTCCCTTTTTCCAGTCATCAGGAACTTCACCTGTCTGCCATGATTTTTCAAATATGACGGCCAGTGGCTTAGCAACTTCATTCACCAGCTCCTTCAGGACCCTCGGATGGATTTCATCAGGTCCCATGGACTTATGTATGTTCAGGTTCTTAAGATGGTCTAAAACCAGATCCTCTCGTACAGTGGGCCCAAGGTCTGTAATTTTCACAGTTCCTGTGTCCGCCTTCCAAGACTTGGGTGGTGCGGTCAGAGCCTTTGCCAGTGAAGACCGAGACAAAGAAGTCATTCAGAACATCAGCCTTCTCCAAATCCTGTGTAGCGAGTTCTCCTGACAGCTTCCCGAGAGGGCCTATGTTGTCCCTAGTCTGTTTTTTAGCTGCTACATACCTATAAAATCTCTTCCTGTTATAGAATCGTAGAATCATAGAATATTTAGTGTTGGAAAGGACCTGAAGATCATCTACTTCGAGCCCCCCTGCCACGGGCAGGGACACTTCACACTAAACCATATCACCCAAGGCTTCATCCAATCTGGCCTTGAACACTGCAAGGGATGGAACATTCACAATCTCCCTGGGCAACCCATTCCGGTACCTCACCACCCTAACAGTAAAGGATTTCTTCCTTATATCCAATCTAAACCTCTGCTGTTTAAGTTTCAACCTGTTTCCCCTTGCCTTATCACTACAGTCCCTAATGAATCGTCCCTCACCAGCATCCCTGTAGGCCCCCTTCAGATACTGGAAGGCTGCTATGAGGTCTTCATAAAGCCTTCTCTTCTCCAGGATGAACAGCCCCAACTTTCTCATCCTGTCTTCGAATGGGATGTGCTCCAGTCCCCTGATCATCCTTGTGGCCCTCCTCTGGACTTGTTCCAACAGTTCAATGTCCTTTTTATGTTGAGGACACCAGAACTGCACACAATACTCCAAGTGGGGTTGCACAAGAGCAGAGTAAAGGGGTAAAATCACCTCTTTTGACCTGTTGGTCATACTTCTTTTGATGCAGCCCAGAATACGGTTGGCTTTCTGAGCTGTAAGCGCACACTGCTGGCTCATGTTCATTTTCTCATCAACCAACACCCCCGAGTCATCCCTAGACAATTTTACCTCTAACTGGGCCTTAGCTTTCCTAACCCATTCCCTAACTTCCCAGACAACATCCCTGTAGTCATCTCAGTCCGTCTGTCCTTTCTTCCACCTTTTACAAGACTCTTTTTTCCTTTGAATTTTTCTCAACATCTCCTTATCCATCCAAGGTCTCCTGGCCCTCCTGCTGTACTTCCTTTTAAATGGGATGCAACACTCCTGAGCTTGTAGCAGGTGATCCTTGAATATCAACCAAGAGCCTTGGGGCCCCCTGCCCTCTCTGTCCTGTCTCTGTTTCCTCACTGCTTCCCCTCCTCTCTGGCAGAGCATGAGACTCTCAAAGTCCTTGGTCAGGTTAAACATTTTAGCAGTGTCCTGGGTTCAGCAGTAGCAGTCATTTTTTCTTCTTCTTGGTAGCTGGTTGTCATGGTTTGAGCATGTTTTGAGGGTGTTTTTTGTTCAAGGTTTTTTTCCAGCCAGGTGGAGGAGGGGAGTCCGGGAGGAAGGGGAGACAGGGCACCTGACCCAGACTAGGCAATGAGGTATTCCATACCATAGCACGTGATGCCCAGGAGGCATACTGGGAAGGAGAAAGCTGGAGGGGTAGAGCTCTGGAGGAAAATGGAGGAGGGAGCACATGGTGCTCAGCCGGGCAGGGTGGAGTGAGTTATGGGTCGGTGGCTGGTGGGGTGTTGTATTCTTTTCACTTGCTGTTTGCTGTATCATTATTATTTGTAGTAGTGAATGGCAGTAGGGGTTTTGTGTTATGCCTTAGCTATTAAACCGTTCTTATCTCAATCCGTGGGGGCTACATTCTTTGGATTCTCCTTCCTAACTCTCCGGGAGTTGGGGGACTTGGTTTAAACTACGACATTTTTTGGCGCCCAACGTGGGGCCCGAGGGTTTGAGATAAGAACAGATCTGAGCGGATTTATGGTCTCTTGTCACAATGCTGATTTATTGGCTCTTAGAGGTTTTTCTCTGGATCTCGCTGTTTCGGGATTTTGCCGGGTACTTTGTATATGGATTGGATGTGTTTGTGTTTGTGTCGGAGGCTTGTAATACAGTGGGGCTCCGGCAGCAGGGGGGGATGGACGTGGCCGTGGACTTGGACTTGTACCAGGCCGTCCCGCTGCTCTTCGCTGTCCTTGTCCGTATCCTCGTCGTCGTCTGTGTGGAGCTGCGTGAAGCCAGGAAGGAGCGGCCCCGGGAGCTGCCGGCAGCTGAGGCTGCCAGGGAGAGCGGCACGGGGAGCCAAACGGCTGTGGCAGAGCAGCGGGAGCAGGCGGGGGAGGAGCGGAGCAGGGCGGTAGCTGAGCAGGGGGATCACGCAGCGGGGAAGGTGAGTCCCGCGGCCGTTCCCGACCCTCCGACGGCCGAGAGTGTCCCCCGGAAGTCGCCCGCCGACCCCCAGCAGGATGCAGGAGACTACACAGCACTTCCCAGCAAGGCAGAGGAGGAGGATCCGGACTCGGGAGAAGAGAAGCTGATAGTGGGAGAGCTGGCAAGCAGGGCAGCTACATCAGCCCCAGTGACAAGTGCAGCAGCATCATCTGAGAGTTCTGATGGTTTTGAATGGCTTTTGGGTGCCCTTGGGACCTGCCTGCTGATTGTAATGGTGATCGGCATGTTGGCACACACACGGAGTGTGTTCTACCCACGGCCATTTTGTCTGATCCCAAAAGTTAAGCAGAGTCAGGTTTGGGTCTTGTCTAAGGTTAGACAAGTACATAGGAGCACCAGGAGACTATCCCCAAGGCTGGACAGTCATGAGTGGCAGGGCATGTGGGACAGTATGGCCAGGTATCTGATCCACTGGGCCCCTCCAGTACTTTGGAAGCATTGGAGGTGGAAGGCAGCTGTATGGAGTCCCCAGCAGCAAGCCGTAGAACTGCTGAAGGGGACAGTGAATGATTTTGAGCCTGGTGGGCCCAGATACTTCAGGCTATCAGTCCAGAGATGCAACATAGAGATGTCTCATGATCGAGGGGTGGACTTAAGAGTGATGGTGTATTGGAAATGTGGGATCTGGGCATGACGTGAATGGTATGGAATAAGGGGTGGATAATGTCATGGTTTGAGCATGTTTTGAGGGTGTTTTTTGTTCAAGGTTTTTTTCCAGCCAGGTGGAGGAGGGGAGTCCGGGAGGAAGGAGAGACAGGGCACCTGACCCAGACTAGGCAATGAGGTATTCCATACCATAGCACGTGATGCCCAGGAGGCATACTGGGAAGGAGAAAGCTGGAGGGGTAGAGCTCTGGAGGAAAATGGAGGAGGGAGCACATGGTGCTCAGCCGGGCAGGGTGGAGTGAGTTATGGGTCGGTGGCTGGTGGGGTGTTGTATTCTTTTCACTTGCTGTTTGCTGTATCATTATTATTTGTAGTAGTGAATGGCAGTAGGGGTTTTGTGTTATGCCTTAGCTATTAAACCGTTCTTATCTCAATCCGTGGGGGCTACATTCTTTGGATTCTCCTTCCTAACTCTCCGGGAGTTGGGGGACTTGGTTTAAACCACGACACTGGTGCAGCACTGTGTTATGACTTCCAGGCTGGGAACGGTGCTGATAGCACTTATGTTTGTAGTTACTTCTCAAATGTTTAGTTTGTCCAAAGACTTTCTGAGCCTCATGCTCTGCCAGGCAGGAGGGGAGGCCGGGAGGAAGGAGAGACAGGACACCTGACCCAGGCTAGCCAAAGAGGTATTCCATACCATCGCACGTCATGCCCAGGATGCAACGGAGAGTTACCCAGAAGGGCTGGAGCTCTCTGGGGGTTGGAGGAGGTATTTGGTCCGTGCTCAGTCAGGCAGGATGGGGTGAGTTATGGGTCGCCAGTTAGTGAGGTGTTGTATTCTCTCACTTGTTATTTCCTTTATCATTATTATTATTATTATTATTATTTGTAGTAGCAGTAGGGATTTGTGTTATACCTTAGTTATTAAACTGTTCTTATCTCAAGCTGTTGGAGCTACATTCTTTGGATTCTCCTTCCTAACACTCCAGGCGTTGGGGGAGCAAGGGGGGGGAGTGAGTGCATGAGATCTATGGCTTGGTTTAAACCATGACAATCAGTAACTAAAAAACATCGCTGTTATCAGCACTGTTCCCAGGTCAAAAGTCAAAAGAAAACACAGCGCTGCACCAGCTACTGAGAAGGAGAAAAAAATGAGTGCTTCACTAAAAGAGGCCTCCTGATTGAGTGGCCTGTAACAGCTCCCGAATGTAATGTCCCCCATTTTCATTCTCCCTTTTACCGTGATCCACAAGCTCTCTGTTAACTCATCACCAGTCCTCAGACAGAGTTCCATACTCTCCAGCCTATCACTGACATGAACTCACCCTCCCCATCCGCCTAGCCTGTCTTTTCTAAAGGGATTCGGAGAAAACTCCAGGAACAAACTTGCCAACAAAGTTTTCAAGCTGACACAAAGTTTTCTTTACTGCAGCACCAGGAAACACGGGGGATAGCTCCTCCTAATATGTGTTCCCATATTGCTACACAAGCCGTCCTTATATAGTCCCTGGGCATACATACATATTCATGAGGTTACATCTGGATTACATTGTTTTCCAGAAAGTTCCCTGCATGCGTTCAAAAATGTGGTGGTGGTCTCTGAGGGTCTTTTACTTCTTCCAACAATCTTCATCACTTCTGGCAGCCTTTGAAGCACACACAGTAGATGCTTATACCAGTTTAATGGGTTTGTTAGCACCAGAGACATAATAATCCTCCTATCCTTCTACTTATCAGTTAGTTTAACTGTAGCCCATCCTGGACACCTGCCATCCCCAGATACTCCTTATCCCTGCGTCCTGTTCTTTTAGACTGTTTTTCTTAAAACTATGCCAACTATAACAATTTATCTTGTACAAGAATTCTCAGCATGTTCTTTAGCTGTACTCTATTTTTTTCTATGTACCATGCACCTCAGTAACTTTCCATTGCTAAGTAATGTTTAGTCTGACCAAGGACTTTCTCAGTCTCATGCTCTGCCAGGGAGGAGGGGAAGCTTGAAGGAAGCAGAGACAGGACACCTAACCCAAACTAGCCAAAGAGGGATTCCATACCACAGCAAGTCACGCTTACTATATAAACTGGGGGGAGTTACCAGGGAGGGCTAAATCGCTGCTTGGGTGCAGCTGAGTAACGGTTGGCTGGTGGTGAACAATTATATTTTCTTCCCTTGTTATTTCCCTTATCATTATTATTATTATTGGTGGAAGCAGTAGTGGTTTTGTATTATACCTTAGTTACTGGACTGTTCTTAACCTGTGGCAGTTATTCTTCCTATTCTCCTCCCCAGAGAGTGGGGGGAGGAAGAAGGGGGGGCATGAGTGAGTGGCTGCATGGTCCCAAGTTACGAGCTGGGCTTAAACCAGAACACACAACAATGGTTACTGCCAGGGTATGAGTAGCCATAGTGCTTGTACTAGGGTTTTACCATTCATAGCTAATGTCGAGGAGGTTGAAATAGCTCCAGTGCTTGTCATCGGAGTTACTGCAGCCACAGTGACTATCACTGGAGTAACAACCCCTCTCCTTATCATTCAAGATGTAGTGGACTGGAGTACAGGGGAGCTACAGGGATTGGAGTAGCCACAGGTCCCTTTTTTAACATTAACGAAGATCTGAACCGTATTCAGCAAAATAATACATACTACAAAAAGAACAGGGGTGGTTTCAAAGATATTCAAAGGGTATTCACAAACCTTAACCTTTTTAGAAAAGACAGGCCCGGTAGGAGGGGAG
This sequence comes from Melopsittacus undulatus, assembly GCF_012275295.1. Classification (NCBI taxonomy): domain Eukaryota; kingdom Metazoa; phylum Chordata; class Aves; order Psittaciformes; family Psittaculidae; genus Melopsittacus; species Melopsittacus undulatus. Next base: position 687,537 of record NW_022993950.1, on the reverse strand, counting down.
GGGGAGTTGCCCTTTATGTTAGGGATAGGCTGGAGAGTATGGAACTCTCTCTGGGGACAAGTGATCAGTTAACAGAAAGTTTGTGGGTCAGGCTTAAGGGGAAATCGGTGATGGGACACATTACTGTGGGGATATGTTACAGACCGCCTGATCAAGAGGAACCTGTGGATGAAGAACTCTACAGTCAACTAGGAAAAGCCTCACACTCGCAGGCTCTTGTTGTCATGGGGGACGTCAACCACCCTGACATCTGTTGGAGTGATGGTACGGCCCGGCACAAGCAATCCAGGAGATTTCTTGATTGTGTGGAAGACAACCTCCTTCTGCAATGTCATGGTTTGAGCATGTTTTAAGGGTGTTTTTGTTCAAGGTTTTTTCCAGCCAGGTGGAAGAGGGGAGGCCGGGAGGAAGGAGAGACAAGGCACCTGACCCAGGCTAGTCAATGAGGTATTCCATACCATAGCACGTGATGCCCAGGATGCATACTGGGAAAAAAAAAGCTGGAGAGGAAAATGGAGGAGGGAGCACATGGTGCTCGGCCAGGCAGGGTGGAGTTAGTTATGGGTCGGTGGCTGGTGGGGTGTTATATTCTTTTCACTTGCTGTTTGCTGTATCATTATTATTTGTAGTAGTAAATGGCAGTAGGGGTTTTTTGTTATGCCTTAGCAATTAAACCGTTCTTATCTCAATCCGTGGGGGCTACATTCTTTGGATTCTCCTTCCTAACTCTCCGGGAGTTGGGGGACTTGGTTTAAACCACGACATGCAAACAATAGAGGAGCCGACGAGGAGAGGTGCCCTGCTTGACCTCGGGCTCACCAACAGGGAAGGGCTCGTTGGAAATGTGACTCTCCAGGGAAGTCTTGGATGCAGTGATCATGAGACGGTCAAATTCAAGATCCTCAAGACAGTGAGAAGAGCATGCAGTAAGCTCACTGCCCTGGACTTCAAGAGAGCAGACTTTGGCCTCTTTCAGTAACCTGCTTAGCAAGGCTCCATGGGATATAGCCCTAGAGGGCAGGGGTCCCAAGACGCTTGGTTAATATTCAAGGATCACCTGCTACAAGCTCAGGACTGTTGCATCCTGACTAGAAGGAAGTGCAGCAGGAGGGCCAGGAGACCTTCTTGGATGGATAAGGAGCTGCTGAGAAAAATTCACAGGAAAAAAAGGCTTATAAAAGGTGGAAGCAAGGACAGGTGGGCTGGGATGTATACAGGGATGTTGTCCAGGTAGATAGGGACCAGGTTAGGAAAGCTAAGGCCCAATTGGAGCTAAACTTGGCAAGGGATGTTAAAGATAATAGCAAGGGAATTTATAGTTATGTAGTGGCTAAAAAACAGACTAAGGACAATGTAGGCCCCCTCCGTAAGATTTCAGGAGAACTGGCTACACAGGATTTGGAGAAGGCTGAGGTTTGGAATGGCTTCTTTGCCTTGGTCTTCACTGGCAAAGGCTCTGACCGCACCACCCAAGTCTTGGAAGGCGGACACAGGAACTGTGAAAACCTAGACCTTGGGCCCACTGCACGAGAGGATCTGTTTCGAGACCATCTTAAGAACCTGAATGTACACAAGTCCATGTGACCTGATGAAATCCATCCGAGGGTCCTGAAGGAGCTGGTGAATGAAGTTGCTAAGCCACTGGCCGTCATATTTGAAAAATCATGGCAGACAGGTGAAGTTCCTGATGACTGGAAAAAGGGAAATATAACCCCCATTTTCAAGAAGGGGAAAATGGATGACCCAGGGAATTACAGACCAGTCAGTCTCACCTCTGTGCCTGGCAAAGTCTGGGAGTAGATTCTCCTGGAAGGCATTCTAGAGCACATGAAAAACAACAAGGTGCTTGGTGACAGCCAGCATGGCTACCCTGAGGGGAAATCCTGCCTGACCAATTTGGTGGCTTTCTATGACGGGGCTGCAAAAGTGATGGACGGGGTGGAGCAGCTGACGTCATCTACCTGGAATTGTGCAAAGCATTCGACACTGTCCCACATGACGTCCTTGTCTCTAAATTGGAGTGTCATCAATTTGATAGGTGGACCACTCAGTGGATAAAGAACTGGCTGGATGGTCGCACTCAAAGAGTTGTGGTCAACAGTTCAATATCCGGCTGGAGATCAGTAACGAGTGGTGTCCCTCAGGGATCAGTGTTGGGACGGATCGTGTTTAATATCTTTATAGCTGACATGGACAATGGAATTGTGTGTGCCCTCAGCAAGTTTGCCAATGACGCGAAGCTGTGTGGTTCTGTTGATACGCTAGAGGGAAGGTATGCCATTCAGAGGGACCTTGACACGCTTGTGAGGTGGGCTGATGCCAACCTTATGAAGTTTAACCATGACAGTTGCAAAGTCCTATACCTGGGTGGGAGCAATCCCAGGCACAGCTACAGGTTGGGCAAAAAGGAAATTCAGGGCAGCCCTGAGGAGAAGGACTTGGGGGTGTTAGTCAATGAGAAAATGAACATGAGCCAGCAGTGTGCACTCACAGCCCAGAAAGCCAACGGTATTCTGGGCTGCATCAAAAGGAGCGTGACCAGCAGGTCGAAGGAGGTGATCCTGCCCCTCTACTCTGCTCTCGCAAGACCTCACTTGGAGTATTGTGTGCAGTTCTGGTGTCCTCAACACAAAAAGGACATGGAACTGTTAGAACAAGTCCAGAGGAGGGCCACGAGGATGATCAGGGGACTGGAGCACCTTTCATATAGAGACAGGCTGAAAAAGTTGGGGCTGTTCATCCTGGAGAAGAGAAGGCTGTGTGGAGACCTCATAGAAGCCTTCCAGTATCTGAAGGGGGCCTACAGGGATGCTGGAGAGGGAGTATTCATTAGGGACTGTAGTGATAGGACAAGGGGTAACGGGTTGAAACTTAACAGCAGAGGTTTAGACTGGATATAAGGAAGAAATTCTTTACCATTAGGGTGGTGAGGTACCGGAATGGCTTGCCCAGGGAGGTGGTAAATGCTCCATCCCTGGCGGTGTTCAAGACCAGGCTGGATGAAGCCTTGGGTGATATGGTTTAGTGTGAGGTGTCCCTGCCCATGGCAGGGGGGTTGAAACTAGATGATCTTGAGGTCCTTTCCAACCCTAACTATTCTATGATTCTCAGATACTACAGTAATTAGGTAGAATAGAAGGAAGGAAGGAAGGAAGGAAGGAAGGAAGGAAGGAAGGAAGGAAGGACGATAAGGAAAGAAGGAAGGAAGGCAGTCATGAAGGAAGGAAGGAAGGAAGGAAATAAGGAAAGAATGAAGAAAGGAAGGAAGTCAGGCATGAAGCTAAGGCATGAAGGAAGGAAGGAAGGAAGGAAGGAAGGAAGGAAGATAAGCAAAGAGGGAAGGAAGGAAGGAAGGCATGAAGGTAAGGCATGAAGGAAGAAAGGAAGATAAGGAAGGAAGATAAGGAAGGAAGGAAGGCAGGAAGGCAGGCAGGCATGATGGAGGGAAGTAAGATAGATAAGGAAAGAAAGAAGGAAGGCATACATGATGGACAGAAGGAAGGAAGGAAGGAAGATAAGGAAAGAAGGAAGGAAGGCAGGCATGAGGGAAGAAAGAAAGGTAAAGAAGTAAGATAAGGAAAGAAGGAAGTCATGAAGGAAGGAAAGAAGGCATGAAGGAAGGAAGGTATGAAGGAAGGCATGAAGAAAGGAAGGCACGAAGGCAGAAAACAAGGAAAGAAGGAAGGAAGGAAGGAAGGAAGGAAGGAAGGAAGGGAGGGCGGGAGGGAAGGAGGGAGGGAGGGAGGAAGGAAGGAAGGAAGGAAGGAAGGAAGGAAGGAAGGAAGGAAGGAAAGGAAAGAAGGAAGCAAGGCAGAGAAAGAAGCAAGGCAGCCAGGAAGGAAGGAAGGGGGGAAGGAAGGAAGAAAGAAGGCTTGCAGGCACGAAGAAGGAAGGAAGGAAGTTAGATAAGGAAATAAGGAAGGAAGAAAAGAAGGAAGATAGATAAGGTCATAAAGAAGGTAGGCATGAAGGAAAGCAGGCATGAAAGATGGAAAGAAGACATGAAGGAAGGCAGGAAGACAGGAAGGCAGGAAGGAAGGAAGGAAGATAAGGAAAGAAGATAAGGAAGGAAGAAAGACATAAAGGAAGGAAGGAAGATAAGAAGCAAGAAAGGAAGGCAGGAAGATAAGAAGGAAGGAAGGAAGGCATGATGGAGGGAAAGAAGATGTATATGGAAAGAAGGAAGGAAGGCAGGCATGAAGGAAGGCATGAAGGCATGAAAGAAGGAAGGAAGGAAGGAAGGAAGGAAGGAAGATATGAAAAGAAGATAAGAAAAGAAAGAAGTAAAGAAGGAAGGCATGAAGGAAGGAGGGAAGATAGATAAGGAAAGAAGGAAGGAAGGAAGGCAGGCATGATGGAGGGAAGGAAGATAGGTAAGGAAAGAAAGAAGGAAGGAAGGCAGGCTTGAAGGAAGAAAGCCATTAAGGCAGGAAGGAGGGAAGGAAGGAAGGAAGGAATTAAGGAAGATAGATAAGGAATGAGTGAATTAAGGCAGGCATGAAGGGTGGAAGATAGGCAAGATAGGAAGGAAGTTAGATAAGGAAGGAAGTAATTTAGATAAGGAATGAAAGTAGAAGGCAGGCATGAGGGAAAGAAGGAAGGACTGAAGATAGATAAGGAAGGAAGGAATTTAGATAAGGAAAGAAGGAAGGAAGTGTCGTGGTTTAAACTAAATCTGCACAGTTCCCCCTTTGTTTCCCCTCCCTCCCCCTCACCTTCCCACTCCCGGAGGGATGGGAAGGAGAGCCAGAGGAATACAACTTCCACGGATTGAGGTAAAATCAGTCCAGCAATCAAGGTATAACAGAAATCACTACCGGTACCAATAACAAATCAGTGTTAGAGGAGACAAACAGGGAGAGAGAATACGATACCACCCGCCACCACGAGGCCAGCCTGGAAGAGAGAGCTCACCCCCCCCTCCTGGCCAGCTTCCAGTTCCCTCTCCGAGCAGGACGTGCTGTGGTATGGAATACCTCCCCGACTAGCCAAGACCAGGCGCCCTATCTCTCCCTCCTCCCTGGCAGAGCATGAGCTACTGCTGAACCCATGACAGGAAGGCAGCCATTAACAAAGGAAGATAGATAAGGAAAGATGAAAGGAAGAAATTAGGCAGGAAGGAAAGTAGGTATATAAGGAAAGAAGAAAAGAATTTAGATAACGTAGGAAGGAAGGAATTTAGATAAGGAAAGAAGGAAGGAAGGCAGGCATGAAAGAAGGAAGGAAGATAGATATGGAAAGAAGGAAGGAAGGCAGGCATGAATGAGTGGAGGAGGTACAGAGGGAGGGAGGGTTCCAAACCCAAGCAACGATCTGGCCTTCTGGGTAGCTCAACCCCAGGTTCTATACTGGGCATGACTTGCTGTGGTATGGAATACCTCTTTGGCTACTTTGGTCAGGTATCCTGTCTCTGCTTCCTCCTGCCTTCCCATGCCTGCAGAGAATGAGAATGAAAAGTTCTTGATAGGCCTAAATGTTACTTAGCGAGTACTACTTTTCTTCAGTATTGATGGACAGGGGCAAAGCAGTTGATGTTATTACCTGGGCTTGTGGAAAGCGTTTGACACTTTCCCACGTGACATTCTTGTCTCTAAATTGGAGAGACATTGATGGATGGACCACGCAACTGCTTGGCTGGATGGCTGTACGCAGAGTGCTGTGGTCATCAGCTCTATTTCCAGCTGGAGACCAATGACATGTGGTTTCTCTCAGCAGTTAAGTGTTGGGACCAATCCTGTTCATCACTTTTGTCAGGGACATGGACAATGGGATTGAGTGCACCCTCAGGAAGTTTGCCAATGACAATGTCATGCACTTCAACCAAGCCAAGTGCAAGGTCCTACACTTTGGTCAGGGCAATCCCAGGCACAGCTACAGGTTGGGCAGAGAAAAAATTCAGAGAAGCCCTGCAGAGAAGGACTTGGGGGTGTTGATTGATGAGAAAATGAACATGAGCCAGCAGTGTGCGCTTACAGCCCAGAAAGCCAACTGTATCCTGGGCTGCATCAAAAGAAGCGTGACCAGCAGGTCGAAGGAGGTGATCCTGCCCCTCTACTCTGCTCTCGCAAGACCTCACTTGGAGTATTGTGTGCAGCTCTGGTGTCCTCAACATAAAAAGGACATGGAACTGTTGGAACAGGTCCAGAGGAGGGCCACAAGGATGATCAGGTGCCTGGAGTACCTCCCATATGAAGACAGGCTGAGAAAGTTGGGGCTATTCAATCTGGAGAAGGCTGCGTGGAGATCTCATAGCGGCCTTCCAGTATCTGAAGGGGGCCTATAAGTATGCTGGGAAGGGACTCTTCATTAGGGACTGTAGTGGTAGGAGAAGAGGTAAGTTTCAAACTTAAACAGGGAAAGTTTACGTTAGACCTAAGGAATAAGTTCTTTACTGTGAAGGTGGTGATGCACTGGAATGGGTTGCCCAAGGAAGCTGTAAATGCTCCATCCCTGGTGGTGTTCAAGGTTGGGTTGGACAGAACATGGTTTAGTGTGAGGTGTCCCTGCCCATGGCAGGGGGGGTGGAACTAGATGATCTTCAGGTCCTTTCCAACCCTAACTATTACATGATACTATGATTTTTAAAAAATACCACTATGTGATTTTTTTTTCCAGTCATTACTTTTGGGTAGCAAATAAAAAGAATTCATGAGGAGTGCTCCAAATCATAGAGAACTTAGTGTTACATGACTCTGACCTGAAGATTTGTGTGTAGATTAAGCAGTATTGTTCAGAACTGCAGGAATGCATCAGACAGATGTTTGAGGCTGACCTTGTATTTGAAAATCCACTTTCACACATAACTATTCAGAATAAACAATCTCATGAATTTGAAACATTTTTTTTCTTAAGGAATTTCACTTTGTTTGCCTGTGCTCACAAGGCACATTTGGTCTAAGCATGAAGCACAAATCGATTTTTCTCCTCTACGCATGTATTTCTGGCTTATAGCAACTTAAGTGTGGTTCAGGTTCTGTGTTATTTCTGTACAAGCATAAACTGTAACAAGAGAACTAAACAAGTGATAGAAAGAAGGCTGTTGTCTAAAGAAAGTGCAAGTTTTCAGTCTGTGCTTGCCAAAATAAGAAAGAACCATCTGTATGTTTTCTCAAAACTAAATTAACTGTAGTGACAGACTTGGTTTTCCAGGAAATTTTGTAGTCCTTTATAATTGTAAAGAGTATTGCAAATAAGGGTCAGGTAAAACAAATTCAGAAGCTATTTGGGGGGGAAGGGTAAGGAGGAAGTGCTTTGAAAATGAGCTGAACGATTGACAAAAAAAGACCATGTGCGTGTTTGTGTTTTGCATCCAAACCTAGCATACAAAGAGGTGAACGTGTTTTAGTGTACATAACTACAGCTTCCAAAAGACAGAGGCTACATTACAAATACAGTAGTATCCTGTTTAATAGTCAATCCTCTGGGGAAGTGGGAGTGGATATCCGCTATATCTCTATACTAGCTTTTTGGAACTAGAATACTTGTTTTCAAAACAAAAAAATATGTGCCTTTCAACACAGCTTCAATAAGTACAGTTATGAAGAAAAAGCTCTTTTAAAGTCAAAACACTATTTTTTTAAATAGTCAATGAAATACTGATAAATACTTGCCACCATCTGTCATTATATACTGGGACAGTCAGTTATTTGGTAACATACTTTCACAACTCCAGTGTTGTAGACTCCCTTGCCTGGATAAATAATTGCTGATATGCATGCCACACACTTGTGCAATCATTAATTACACTGGTGGTTGGTTGCCCAAGCTACTGCTTTTCCACAGAGGGTAAACTCACCCCTCCCACTCCCTCACTTCTCCCTAAACCAGCCCTCAGGTTAAAAATTTTTTTGAAGAGGATGTTTGGTAGTTACAAGTCGTGCATGCAAGTGCATGCATGCCAGTGACAATTATTCTTTTTTAATACAAAGAAGTAAAAAATTATGTGGGAAACTGCATTTGAATGATGTAGAAACTAGAAACTACATAGCTATGTCTGATGGGTTGAACACAGACTGGCAGGAATTCTCTGACTAATTAAAGGATGCCTTATAGGTGCCCCAGGCATAAGTTGAGCATTATGAGCACAATGAGAAAGGGATCAAAAAAGTGTATGCACATTCTAGGATAAAAACTTGTAAGTTTTACCTTGGATGGGTCCAAAGTGAACTCTTATGACATTTATTTTAAATAAATGAAACATGAAAATACTATGAAATTGTGTATAACAGTAACACTTTAATATTTAGTCAAAGAAAAATGAAATCTAAAACCTCACTAATTATATTAAGAACTTACCTATTACAACTCAGCACTTTAATGATGACATTCTCTGAGGGATATGAAAGTGCTGTCATGATTATGCTGTGTGCTAGTTTTGGTTGGGCTAGAGTCAATTTTCTTCATAGTGGCTAGTATGGGGCTATGATTTGGATTTGTGCTGGAAATAGTTTTAATAACACAGGGATGTTTTTGTTATTACTGAGCAGTGCTAACACAGAGTCTGGCTCTCATACCACCCCACCAGCAAGTAGGCTGGGGGTACACAAGGAGTTGGGAGGGGGCACAGCTAGGACAGCTGACCCCAACTGACTCAAGGGATATAGCAATATAAAACTGAGGGAAGAAGGAAGGCAGGGAGGATGATGACACAACACATTTGTAGTGATGGTGCTTGTCTTCCCAAATAACTTACGTGTGACGAAGCCCTACTTTCCTAGAGATGGCTGAACACTTGCCTGCTGATGGGAAATGGTGAATGAATTCCTTGTTTTGTTTTGCTTGTGTGCGAGGCTTTTGCTTTGCCTATTAAACTGTCTTTATCTCAACCCATGAGTTTTCTCACTTTTCTGATTCTTTTCCCGGTCCCATTGTGGGGGGGAGTGAGCAAGCAGCTAGGTGGGGCTTAGTTGTCAGCTGGGGTGAAATCACAACAGTGTGGCTCTTTGGTAAGTGGAAGCAAATTTGTCTTGGGCTCTTGTTATTTCTAGTGAATAAGACTTAGGACTGTCAGGTGCATAACAGAAGCATTAGGTGAATATTTGAGTTCAACTCCATTAATACATGTATGGGGCTCAGTATTAAAATGTATTATCTTTACAGTAAGAATCAATTGAAGTGATATATTCCTTACCCTGGAACATTATTAATACCTGCATTTAGGCAGAACATCCCAATGTTTAACTAGCACCAGGTGAGTCAGACTCATTTACATTTTTTTTTTAGTCATGAGCCACAAATACATTTAAGAACTTTTTCAGTGCTACAAGGTATTTAATGTTTAGCACAATCCAATTATTTCACAGCAACAATATTCTCACTAGTGACACTACAACAGCAAAACAAAGGCCACAGTTTGTCTTAAATTTTAAATAGCTTTTGAATGGCCACACCTCACTAAAATACTTATGCTGAATATTTTCCATACCTACCTTTATACATGTTAGTCATTAATTTAAGGGCATTACTGAATCATTAAAAAACTTATTTGTGATTAAAGTTTTGTCAAAAACTATTGTGATCTTTTATAGCTGCAGATGATGAAAAAGCTCAAGAATTCTTCTGCAATTTTGCAGTACTGAAGTGGAAGATTAAAAATTATAATTTAATCCTTATTTATTTAGATTGTGGAAGTGTCTGTGTTTTCTTAAAGAGTACAATATGGTTAGTGTTAATTCTAAAAGCCTGACAGTATCCCTTTGTTAGATTAGTGTTAGGTGAGCTACTGCAACAAGTTTACATGTACAAAACTTGTACTCAAAGGGAGAAAGCAGTAAGAATAAGAAAATTCAATAATCGTTATAGTTCTGTGTGTAGAAAACCTATAGCCATAGTGAAAACAATACTACGAAGCTATGTCAACATAAAGGAGTAAAATTCTTTTACTGTATCAATTACTGCAGTATAACACTTTAAAAAACCCAACTAAACAACAAAAACCAAAAACCTTTTTAAACGTAAAAAATACTCCAGAAAAACATCAATCCTTATTTGCAACAGCAAGTACTAAGATAATGTGGTTCATATTGGTAAACCCATAGCTGCTACTCAGAGACTGAGCACTGAAGATAATTCAGCTGTAGCCTTGGAGTTTCAGATTTATATTATTTCATATTTCTGAAAATCATCAGCCCATGTTATACACAGCTAACAGGAATTAGTTTCCCCCAAATTAACTGCTATCTTTTCTTTCACAGTGAGTAAACTGAATGTTTGTGATAGGTAAAACAAAACTAGATAGTACTCTGTGCAGTACAGAAGGGGAAAATTAAACTCAACTAGTGAGAATTTTATTCAACTTATTGAATAATGTAGAATTAATCTTATAAGTCTATATTATGGCTAACAGAACCCATCAAGGAGCATGTATGTCCTTTGGCATACACATTATAGTAATGGTCTAAATCCTCTCAACTAAAACAACTTTAGACTTCATGTTTCTACTGTTTATAGTTTCTTTCTGATAATTTTATTCTAATAAAAACCAAAGAAATTGAAATAAAAATCCCTCTTTGCTATTGAAAAAGCCACATGACCGGGAAAAAAAAACCCTGTTTATGAACAAGGAAATGATTCTTTAACATAAATAACATCAGAAATAGTTAACAGACCAGTGGCAAATTAATTTTAGACTGCATTTTTATGAAATTCTTGGTTTTAACAATTCAGGAGTTTCCTTTTCAACTTTTTCTACTAGTAATATGTGACATGTCATATAACCCCTCTATTTACAAAGTATGAAATTCCCACTATAAAAGCTGCTCCTGGCTCTGAGAAAAATACAGTATTTCATTGTTTGCTACAAAAATGTTCTGCTTCCAGAGCTGCAGGGGTGACTTCTCCTTTTTCTACTCCTCCCTACATTAACAATACCTATCTTATGAGAACGGGCTTTTTGTACAGTGAAGAAATCACCATAGATGGTGAAAACAAAAAGGTGAGTAAACATTTCTGTTTAGAAAAACGGAAGTGGTGAAACAGCAAAAAGGCATTTCCCATGGGAACAATTACTATCTAGATTCTGAGGAGTTATTAATCAATTCAGTTTAATGTTTTGGTTTTTTTCTGTACATGAGACTATTTTGGAATAATGTTACTATTCCTCACAAATTGAATAACATTAGAATTCCACAAGCTATTTTAATAAAAACAGCCTCCTACCATAAATTAAATTCATAAAAGAAAATAAACATGAGAACACCCGTTCTAGATAAACATATTTGTAAACACAGCAGGGTTTAATACTTCCCTAAAAAGTTTAGTAGTTTTAGATCTTTTTCTGTTTGCAATTCTGCTGCTTGTTACTCTCTAGAAAGGTGAACTGTATGAAAGGCTTGTGGGAACATAGTCAAAACAAATGAAAGCTTTCAATAGCATTTTTTTCAATTTACAAAATGTGAAAACATCTTTCAATTAGTAAAAAAAATAGGCTAATATACAAACTTTTTAAAAATTCATTTGTGAAGGAATGTAGTGTAATTACCCAGACTCATACCCATTCACTTCTCAGATACTGGTAGCTAGCTCCTCTTGACACAAACCTTTCTATATTAAGCCAGAGAAATGCATACATAGCAAGTTAGCCCAGTTTTCCCCAAATTTAAACTATCATAAATTACCATTTGGACAGCATTAGAAAGAAATTGAAACATACAAGAAATAAACTATAGTTTCTTTTTATATCAAAATGTACTTTTGAAAATGTGTTTGGCACAGTGCTAAATCATATAGTCAATACTAAATATTGCAGGATACAATAAAACCTTAGAGTTAACTTGTGTTTACACCCTTTAAGGGATAAAAAATTAAGATAGCAATTATTCAGAAGTCAGCCTACACAAACTGTATAAACAATATTTTTCTTGTTTTGAAAACCAATGCTTTATAAATTGTACATAAAAGACTGCAAAATAATATAAATGGATTTAAACAGATCTTTACAATAAGAAATTCAAATGGAAACAGACAAGTAACAAAGAGCAGTAAAAAAATTTATTGCAGTATTCATTCCACCAGATTTGCTGGGGATCCCTTTTCTTGTATTATTTCAGGGTGACCTAATACATCAAAATCTACATTTACAAAAACTCCTCCTGCAGATAGGCCATAAATACTGCATGCTTGCTTTTTTTGTTTGTTTTTTGTTAGGTTTTTTTTTTTGTTTTTTCCCCTCTTCTTTAACAGAATAAATTACATATCCAGGAGATTCTGACATTTTACAGCCTGGAAAAACAATGCTTCCCTGGAAACTGGGCTAAGCTAAAGAAAGCCATCCGCTGTTAGGTTAAACTTCAAGAACACTTTATTAAGAACATTAACAGACTAATTTCCAACACTCATTTGTTTGTTTTTTTAAACAGAAAGATAATGGGTGTTTTTTTTCAAGATATAAACTTTTTTTTCTCTTAAACTATAATACAGTGGGAGCAAAAATGAACTGAGAAGTTTCTGCTGCACAACAGCGAAGGAAGCTCCCACATAAATGTTTACCAAACATTTCCTTCTTTTTTCCTGCATCCCAGGTTCCATTCTTACTCTTCATTTAACTGATTTGTTTGGGTTTTTTGTTTTTCTTTCCATAAATTTGATATTTCAAGTTTTTCTGTTATTTCAATTCCTGTAAATTTGGTTGCATGTACAAATTCATTAGCTGGAAGTTCCATCCTTGGCAGCATACAGCAATCGCAAAGTCTGCACAACTTTAGTAGTCAGCTTATTAGCACTCGTTAGAGAAATTTTTTTGTAAATAATGTCTGACTCTTTAATAGTGTCTACCCAAGGCACCAGTTTGCGGCCATCACGGCGCTTAGCTTCAGTCCAGGAGCCACTGTAGGAGCCTGCCATCCACTGAACACTGAAGCCATTGCTGGTTTTCTGTACTACTCTTGCAATTTGTGGTCGGTCTTTGTACTTTGGACAGCAAATAGCGATGACATCCATGACATCAACACTTTCATTCATCTGTGCTGCCAACTCTGTAGAGTCTGAATTTCGTTTTGACCTTCTCAATGACTAAAACATTAGGGGGGAAAAAAGACCAAGTGTTACACAAAAGAACTTTAGTGAAATTATTGCTTTTATTGCTTTTAATCCCTTGACGCCGGGAGTTGGGATTTCCCGGCACACATTCCATTGCCGGCAATGAGACGCACCGCGACCGCCAGCGCCAAGGGGTTAACATATACTCGTAAAACCACATACTTTTAATTTGTACCCGTGTATTTATCTCTTATTGATATATAAAATTATATATACACACAAATCATAAAGCTACATAAAAACTTAGCAACAATAAAAAGGATAACACACAGTACATTCCAATGAAAATTAATAAATTTTTATATGGGATAAATCTCATTTACTAGGGTATTTTTTTATTGTCTTTTCTGTTAAACTTTCTACAAAAGTTATATAAACAGTTAAGTAGAGAATCTCTATCTACAAAATGTTTTCATGTGGATTACATTACTTGGTGTACATTTGATATAATAGACTGACATTTATAAGCACATAAAAATCATTTTACGTAATACGCTGTGAAATACGTTGACTCCTCCTCCGCCTCACCCCTGAAGTGCCTCCTCCTCTATCCTCCCCATCACTTTCATCGTCCTCCGTCTCAGCTACATTGTTTTTAGGGCTGCCTCCTCCAAGCAGTGAGGTAATGGCTTTGTTCCGAGCATTTGTGCTAGCTGAAACCTCTCCATCTTCTTCCTCTTCATCAGGATCCAAATGTTCCATAAGGAGCTTGAACTATTAAAAAAACAAAAAAAACAAACAAAAAACAAAAAGAAACCCAAACAAAAACCAGAAATCAAACCAACCCAAACAACAAAAAACCCCAACAAAAAAAACCAAAAAAACCCCAACAAAACAAACAACAAAACCAAACAGATCAGTCCATATTCTAACTTTAAAAATAAACATTCGTATCACTCTACATTAAATAAAAAACAAATGAAAAGATAAAGAAACAGTAAAACAAATGGCAGACTTCAAACTTCAACAGCTCGATTTTCATTCTACAGACTTTTTACTTTCATTTTCTAGTAGATATGTAAAAGCTTTCTTCATGTTTTTCAAAAATTTCAAGTTTTCTCTAGTTAATATTTTAAAGAATTGGGGGATAATAACAACAATAACAATAATAGAACAAAAGGTAAAACATTAGATCTAGTCAGGGATAAAGTGAACAAGGTATATGGTAGAGGTACAAAAGATGTATACCAGAAATTAGAAAATATTCTGTAAAGATGAATATCCTTTAGTAAAAAATAATTTTTATTGTGTCTTATAAATTTATTAGAAGACTGAAAGATAATCCTGCTAAACATCCTGAAAGGAAATGGTGAGTTATCAGTATATCACATAAGATTACCAGGAATTTAACATATTGAAATGCTCATCCAATACATCAGCATCTACTTTCCAGTTTATACTGTGTCACACAGTTTGAAAGGATTTCAGATTTTCTGCAAAGCAACTCTACTTACATCTAAGTACTGTTTTACTATACTCCTCTTCACTTCTTCAGTGATCTTGGAATTAGCCATATCACTCTGCAGAAAATCCAGAGTTTGTTTTGGATGGAAATGAACTCCTGTCTTCCTATTTATTGCTTTATCATAAACTTTTGCAGATTCAGATGGAGAATATTTCTGAATTTTACTGTTTAAAGAAAACAAAAGGGAAGAGCTTTTATAGAAAGTACAAAGCAATTTCAAGGAAAAACTTTTAAAATCTTCAATATAAGTAGTTATATTTTAATCATTTCATGTACAATAGATATCCTGTTAAGAAATTAAATCATTGCTTTCTCTAACCTTTTTCAATACATTCAACCTATTAAATCTATGTTTTTTCTTACACAAATCTATTACTTAAACAATTATTTACAATCAACCTAAAACAAACAAAACTCCAACAAAACCCCCAAACAAAACAAACCAACCTTCCAAACTTAATCCTTACAAAGAACTCACTAGATAACAAGATATCCTATTACCTAAATATTCTTACCTATCAGAGAATCCACAGAGGTTCTTCAAATGCTGTTTCAGCATCAAAAGTAATAATATGCCTTGGGAGACATTTGCAAATTCAATTAAAGGAGCTGAATTTTCTGGTAAACATTTCATCACAGCATTTATATCATTTTCTTCATCAGAATCTGAATCAGAGTGTACTCTTTTCCGTAACCTCCGAGGCTTAGAAGCTTCCTCCTCCCTTTCACTCTCACTACCGCTGTTACTGTCACTCTCAGTCTCCTCGTCTGATGAAGGCTTTATTTCCTTTTTTTTGGCTTTCACCATAGACTGTGAGACAGAGCAGTTAACACAAATTCCAAAATTAGGGTAAGAAGCATCATGTACATTTCTAAAAAATCTTTCCAAAGTCATTATTGGTTTAAATTAGGAAGAATTCCCTGAACAATATTATTCATTCATAACCTCAAAGTTTAAAAGTATGGAAAGAAGACGCTGAACTATAACCCTGGAAAATTGATCCAAAGTCTACATTTTTTTTCAAGGTGATTACAGAAGGAACTGAAGCAATAAGTGCTGCACTGGCATGTTATACTGCTCAAGTTTGTTAGTGGAGACAGTAAAATGCAGTAGAAAACCAAATACAATAAATCAGGAAGAATTATATATATTATATAATTTTTGCATGTTACATATATTTCCATATGTACTTTGGTACAGACTAGTCCATGCTGGTTTTAATCCTTGCCTCTATTAAAATTCTATGACACTAATTAAAGTGCTGCCCAGAGAAACCCCCAAGTTGTCACATACAGTATTACTAATAAACAGTTCTACTAATTGTACAACCACAGAATTTCATACTTGCATTATTACTGCACACAGTATGTTTTGGTTTTTTTTATAACACAGCACTTAAAATGTCCCAAGTAGGATGTAATCCTCTATGTGCTAGTGTTACACACTGGTCCCCCATCTAAAGAATGTAGTGACTCTTTCTAGCAGATTAAAAATAAACTTTGGTAAGGTAAGAATTCAAAGCAGTGCAATTTCCAGGTATCAAGTCTGACTTGTACTTACTAGTCAGATTGGAAATTCTAGAAATGGGCTTGTTTCCTGACAGTTTGGACCTTCTACTGTTAAAATTGTCCAGGAAATTATGAGACTGAAGTCTTTAAGTAATAGAGGCCTTTTTCTTACATGGTTGTGTATTGCCATGACAACAGAAACTATACCATTATTTAGGTTCTTATACTTTACCTTAAGAAAAGACATATTGCATAATCTTTTCACTCTTTTCTTGCAATAAACAATGTATTTAAAATCTCCTAGGTGACACACATGCAACTGCCATCAGGTACTTGACAGCAAAAGAATCAGCAAACTGGACTTTATTATTAAAATTACACGAACAACCACAATAAACCAATATTTTATGATTATTCTGGGTTTATTTACTTCCCGGATGCATGCAATTAATATTAATTCAAATTAATTCAGCAATATTAGGGAATGATATAGATTTAATATTAAGATCTCAAAATCTGTCATTCTTTTTTAATAACACAAGCAGCAATGTAGGAAAGCTTTTAACTAGTGTCTATCAGATTGTCCTGGTTTCAGCTGTAGCAGTTATTTTTCTCCTTCTTAGTAGCTGGTGCAGTGCTGTATTTTTGACTTCAGTCTGAGAACAATGCTGATAACACACCAGTGTTTTTAGTTGTTGCTAAGCAATGCTTAGTCCGATAAAGGACTTTTCAGTCTCTCATGCTCTGCCAGTGAGGAGGGGCATGGGAAGTCAGGAGGAAGCAGAGACAGGACAACTGACCCAAAGTAGCCAAAGGGCTGTTCCATACCACAGCAAGTCATGCCCAGTATAGAAACAGGGGGTAGTTACCTGGAAGGCCCAGGTTTCTGCTTGGGTCGGGCTGGGTATCAGTTGGTGGGTGGTGAGCAATTATATTGTGCATCACTTGTGTTTATTGGTTTCTTTTCCTTTCCCCCTCTTAGTTTTATATTCTCTCCCCTTGTTATTTCCTTTATCATTATTATTATTGATGTTAGAACAGCTTGTTTGTTTTTTAACTACCGGTTACAAAGTATCGTAATAATAGTACTGTATTCACTGAAAAACTGACTCAAAATTGGCTGATGTTGCCACCATAATAGGTATACTAAAATATAACTGCACATACCTCTTTAAATGACTGTAGTAGGTTGCTACCAGAAACTGATAGAGTTATGTCTATATGATGCATTATAAACAGTGGTTCTTCCTGTGTTTGATAAGGAAAACAGGCTAGATTGTCTGCTATGTACAAGAGCATATTCACCTCTGTTTTCTGGAAGTTTAAAAAAGTACATATAAGTATACATACAAATAGCTTAGATTTATACATTTATCTGGTGTTCCTAACAGTCTAGAGCAAAACATGATCACAAATTTTATTCTACATACCCCCCAAACCCGCTCTAAAGAATGTGTATATATATGCAAAATTTAGTCATACCTGAAAGATACATTATTTCTGATTACCTTATATTACAAAGCAAAACAAAGTACTGTAGGGAAATAAAGTTACCAATAATCATGTCCTAAACATGCATGCTATATTTTATTTTCTTTTTAAGTGAAATGTGATGCTTACTGCAGTATCATCAAAGAGGTTGAGTAAAGAAATCAGAAATGCTCGTCTGTGTTGACGGTTCCCTCGGATCATGGAGTATAGGTGTGAACACAATGCATTGGATGATTCGTCCTGTCTAAAGCCTCTTACAGGATCCTTTGGGCAGGTATTGATCGCCTGTTGTACCTGGTAAGACATCTTCATACCAGCCACTGCTTTCATCTGAAAAGTATTTATTTTTATTTTTAAAAAAATTGCTTTCAAGCAGTAAAACTGAAAATTAAGCAGATGCCTGTCAACAGAAAATGCTAGCTCATTTTTTAGCTTATTTCATTTTAAGTGGATGCTCATCTGAAGTTTAACTTTCAAACATGCACTGAGGTGAGCTACTACCTTTTGAGTTTGCAAACAGATTAAAACAGAATTATTGTAGAGATCAAAATGTCTTCTGAACTGCATTCACCATAAATTCTATGTTAGAAACAAGTAACAGATCTGTTTACCCACTGCAGCCAGGTAGTCCAATTTAAGCAATATTCAATTTTCTATGACTCAGTAATGCTAGAATGCTTTCATACATGAACAGAATATTTTACCAAATGTGCATGCTTGATGTCACTTGTAGTGAAACCAATAACTGAGTCCTTATTAATACAATAGGACTGCCAAAAAGAAAATTAGGGTTTGTTTTGGGTTGTTTTTTTTTTTTTTTTGCATACATTCTGTAATTTCAAGCTGATTTTACTTACTTCAAGGCTTCTGCTCTAGTTTCAGAACAATCTCTATCTAGGCTGCATATCCAACTCTCCTCATACCCCCTCTGCTTCTGTTCAGCGTACTTGTCTCTTCATCTATATGTTGTCTTAAATCCCAGCTGCCTACATAGCAAATTTCATCTGCTAATCTTCACCTACTGAATTAGGTATCTGTTTGGATGCCATGAACAGTGTAATGCTCCAATTTCAGTGAAATACAATCAGATTTGGAAAGTCCCATAATGTAGTACACACACTTAACCAAGACTGGGGCCTTCTGAAACAAGGAAATGGTGCTGCAGCTCAATTTCATATCTTAAGGAGCACTACGACACAAGTCCTCAGTCATTACTTTTAGCAAGGTCCCTCAGATCTAAACATCTTCCTATGCTCCTTCTGCTTAGATTACAATTTATAAACCCTTGATGCTTTAACATTCTAATACATATACACTAAGGACCAATACTTAGGTGTTCTCTTCCCTAGTCTACTGATACAGGAAAATCATTGCTAAACACTATGAAAAAGTTGTCCTTACCTCTTATCAAATAAATGCTCTTATGTATTATTCAGTGAGGAATACACCGTGAATTATAAATTAAATGTATTTTTATACTGGAAGAGATGCTTCAAATTATTTTATCCTTTCTATTTCTATTTTGTAAAATGATAAAATTAGAATTACTTACATGAATGAACCCAGCATATTTTTTGTCTATTTCTACCAACTGCTGGTCAGCTTTGTTTCTCATAGAGGGCTCTGGATCTGTGCCCATAGCAATCAAGTATGGCACACACTTGAAAAACAAATGAAATGATTATTCACTCTTTGTTCTTCTATTACACCATTGGTCTTGTTATATTCTGACTACTGCAGAAATTAGAATAGGAAGCTCTATTGCAACTTACTACCTGACTACTTTTTACAAGCAAATAGTACAAAATACACAGGAGACCAGACATGATAAACGACAGAAGTTGTTAGAAGTTGTGAGGTTTCAGGTGGTATTTCCATTTCCCTCAAACTCAAAAGTTTGCCATTAAAAACAAACAAACCCAAAACAAAACAACAAAAAAAAACCCAACAAAACCAAACATCACTTATGACTGAACATATATAATAGCTGTAGTATAAACAAATAATTACAAAAATATTATGAATAATGGAGATGATAACACAAGTTCTGGCATTGACTCTGGAATTCCGTAGTGTTTGAAGAACATGGGGATTGCAGTGGAGGGAAGCTGATGCGTTTTTCAGGATAAAGACTCAAAAGAAAGAAAACAGATTGGCATACACCTGAAATTTATAACAGAAATATGCTCCAAAGTACACTTGCAAGTGCTCTTTAGGCACTGGCTGGGCTTTTACATCTTGATTGAAAGACAAGAAAATACAGTGTTTGAGATCTCACTGGCTAAGTAACATAAAACAGATTCCAAAATATGCTTTCTGTAAAGGTCCCTTCCTACAATAAGAAATCACTGTAACATAGCTGGAAGAGAAAAATTAGAAATATATCTAGCAAGTGTAAAAACTTGTGAAAACCTGAATAACAAAAAAACCCATCAGAAAAGCCTACCATACCTGAACAGGATGGATGAGACCCTGGTTTAACGTTAGTGCAATTACATTGAGAGCAAAGTGGCGTACACTGGATTGGGTATGAAAGAAAGCCTCGAGGACTTGTTTGAGGTATAGCTGCATGATGGAACTACTCATCCCTGAGGAAACATCACCCATTTCTTTCAAGTCTTCCTGCTTTGCTACTTTTTTCCCTGTAAAAAGGACAAAAATAATAGCACACTCACCACAGTATAATCATTTACTTTGACACTGCTTGATGCGTACTGTTCTTTAAGCTTTACAATACATACACATTTCAGCTATCTTAGAATGGGTTTATGATCTCATGAAACACAAAACAGTCTGATGGCAAATATTCTTCAAAGAAATAGATGTGACTTTAAAATCTTGTTCCTCAATAGTTTTAATTTTAAAAATTTCTTATTTTGTATATGCAAAGTAACCTTAGAGAAGATTTTGTTAAAAAGTATTAATACTATCATTACAGTAATTATGCATTCTGGATTGCTTTCAGGATTTATACATCTTGTAAGTAAATAACAAGTTACACTTCTCAAAATACCTATGCACATAATGATTCTTAAAATATTAATATAAGATACTTTGTGTACAATATTATTGATTAGATAGCAAAATTAAGTGACTCAGTTCATGCATACAATAATTGTATACAAGAAAGTTAGGTTTTGCATGACGCATTAGCACAGAAATAAACACTTACAGTCTCTGTCTGCCTGCTGCATACGTGTATCCTCCTCCTGCAAGTAGGTCTGGAGGTTTTTTAACACCTGGATTTTTAAGTTTACTGAACAGTTCTTATCTGAAAGAATGCTGTTGTACAGAGTCTTCACTTCCTGTTCAAACATTAAACTTGGGTGTTGTATAAATGCAAACCCTAAGGGTGGAAGAAAAGAAGAAATATTCCACATTGTTATCTAGAAATTTCTGCTTTTTTAAGTCTTTCTTCAAAATAGAAGAATGAAATTTAGCTCCTCCCAACAGCATAGCTCTTTCTAGTACAAACAGTATTGCTTTTTCATATGGAGACCATTCTAAGCTTATAAGGAGTTCTATTAGCCATGACAGTTCTATTAGCCATGACTCAGTCTGATAAAGATGGGGTATCAACCCAGGGCAGTTGCACTAAAAGAAGAGTTATACAGATTTGGAAGCATACTGGTTTGCATCTGAATGGCTAGGAGGTCTCCCAAGAGCAAGGAAGGAATGTTGCTAAAAAATTACCCATTGTTTTTCTAATACATTTGGAGAAAAACATTATGCTGAAACTGTGAAGAGTTACTCATATGAAGGCAGAGCAAATGTGGAAAAGCTGACAGATATCATGATTATTTAAAAAATAAATTCTTTAAAGAAAAATACCCCCAAAACATAGCAAACACAGTAAAATAAAATGTATACCTCTCACTGTCATTATTCATATACCTATTAAGCTCTTCTCTTGAAAATTATCAGAAGCATTCCCAAGACTACATCACTGTAAAGATACACACTATAGAACTGCTTTTAGCTACAGCTTTATCCTTGACAAAGAACTTGTTATTATTAGTCAGGGACATCTTTATTTCATAAAAACTTTGATCTAAATTAGTGACAGTATATATCATTTTAGATTACATAGGTAGATTTAGAAGTGCTGCCAACAAACTCTCACAGAGTATCAGAAAAAAAAAACTAGCAATGGGAACATAACTTCCAAAATTTAATTATGTTTAACTACTTGATTAATTTTTTAAAACTATGAGAAAAGCATACATTAAGTGTATCTTTTATGACCACAGAAACTAAGATTCTGAATGAACACACAAAAAACATATGAAAGAAGAATGGGTGGAAAATGAAAGAAAATAAAATTATGCAAAAGTGATCTATAAAAGTGGCTGTAACAAAGGGAAGACTGAGTCAGGTTTTTAACATTGGCTCTGTACACACAGAAAAGACAGTGTAGGTAAAGTCTGAGTCAAGCCTAGGGTAAAACCTCAGTGTGTTTAAGATCTTGTCTCAGTCTCAAAACAGAAAGAGGAGAGAAGGCAGGGGAGATAGAAGGGAAAGAAGTGGTAAAAAAAGAAAAAAGAAAAAAAGGAATGATGCATTTTGGAGTATAATTGTGCACTCTATACAGGTGTATTGATATTTATAACTTGACCACTTCTGAGAAAGTCTAACCCATTTTTAAGGTAAATTTTAAAAATGAAAAGAAAAGCTATTGCATGTATGTGTAACAATCCATAACTCACTCATTCCTTCATTTGCTTACTTGTGTCTTAAACCACCAGTATTCTTTAGGAAATTCTTATTTTTCCATCCCCTGGAAGCGGGGAAGATATCTTACTTGGCATAAGAATCTATCATAGGAGATGAAGGCTATGTTGGACAGAGCCTTGGGTGACATGGTTTAGTGTGAGGTGTCCCTGCCCATGGCAGGGGGGTTGAAACTAGATGATCTTAAGGTCCTTTCCAACCCTAACTAGACTATGATTCTATGAAAAAAGGCATCTGCTGTGGTCTTTGACTTCACATCCTGAGGCTGCCCTCACAGCACTTCTCTTCATACCTTTGTTTTCATTCCGTTAAGAGTAAGCACTGAACTTGGTTGAGTAAGACATTACCTGTTTGATACTTACAGGTTTAGCTAAATTTACTAATGAAATTTTGTATCGCAATCTTCCTTGCAAGTACATAGCCATTAAGCTTATTATTAAGCTGATGACACCAAGCTGTGTGGTTCAGTTGATACACTGGAGGGAAGGAATGCCATACAGAGGGACCTTGACATGCTTGTAAGGTGGGCTGATGCCAATCTTATGAAGTTTAACCATGCCAAGTGCAAGGTCCTACACCTGGGTTGGAGCAATACCAGGCACAGCTACAGATTTAGCAGAGAAGATATTCAGAGCAGCCTGTGGAGAAGGACTTGGGGGTGTTGGTTAATGAGAAAATGAACATGAGCCAGCTGCAATGTGTGCTCGCAGCCCAGAAAGCCAACTGTATCCTGGGCTGCATCAAAAGAAGCGTGACCAGCAGGTTTAAGGTGACTCTGCCCCTCTATTCTGCTCTCACAAGACCTCACTTGGAGTACTGTGTACAGTTCTGGTGTCCTCAACATAAAAAGGACATGGAACTGTTGGAACAAGTCCAGAGGAGGGCCACGAGGATGATCAGGGGGCTGGAGCATCTCCCGTATGAAGACAGGCTGAGAAAGTTGGGGCTGTTCAACCTGTAGAAGAGAAGGCTGCATGGAGACCTCATAGCAGCCTTCCAATATCTGAAGGGGGCCTATAGGGATGCTGGGGATGGACTATTCATTAGGGACTGTAGTGACAGGACAAGGGGTAATGATTTCAAGCTTAAACAGGGGAAGTTTAGATTGGATATAAGGAAGAAATTCTTTACTGTGAGGGTAGTGAGGCACTGGAATGGGTTGCCCAGGGAGTTTGTGAATGCTCCATCCCTGGCGGTGTTCAAGGCCAGGTTGGATGAAGCCTTGGGTGTCATGGTTTCATGTGAGGTTTCCCTGGCCATGGCAGGGGGGTTGGTACTAGATGATCTTAAGGTCCTTTCCAACTCTAACTATTCTATGATTCTATGATTAAGCTTAATCTCTCAACAGCAGTGACACATCCCAAAATCAAAGGCTAAAACTCTCGAGTGTCCTTATTGAAAGACCACACAAATAATTACAGATAGGAAAGTACACACTCTTCATGTGATGCCTTCACTGTATATAAATGTTAAATTAGCTTATTAGTAATTTTCCCCTTGTTGCTGCACACAAATGTTGAATGGATTTCACAACTTGGCTCAATTACCAGCCTATAAGAGAACTTTGCACTGCCTCCCACATCTCTACATCCAGCAGTTACCCTCAAAATGGAACCAGTACTTAGATGAGAGTAATATATCACTGAAAACAGTTGTCTGAGGTTTAAAATAAAGACTTACATGCTTAACGGCAGAAAAGGAAAAAAAAATCTGAAGAATGCTTACTGATACAATTCCTAGAAAGACTAGCCAGAACACCATAGCATTGCTTCTGCAACAGAGGCAACTCTAAAACCATTAAACATACTCAGCTGTATGAAATTGTTTCCTCAGAATATCAAATCAAGATTTGGTCTCAGTCCTTATCCTCAGAGTCTTCCCCAGACTGAGCCGAAGCAGGATATTTTAAAAAAATGCCTAAACAGCAGCATAAGGAGGCAAATTCTTGAGCACAGTTAAACCACACAGTGCAAGCTCACACACATGGGAGACAATTTTCTTTAGACTAAACCATAACAATGAACTGAACTCTTCCAGAAACCAAGACCTATCTGCCCAAACAAGATTCTCTCACATGCAGAGTTCTGGTCCTTGAGCAGAGGATGAACATGATACAAACCACTCAATGGCAGTTCATGCACTACTGCAAGTCACTGAGAGACCATGCTATTGCCTTCAGATAATGAATCTATTTAAAACTGAAATACTGCCAAAATCCCCATAGAAGCTGTAATATTTAAACTATGACATCATCTCAATGCCTCATGAAATCCCCCAGTTCATATAAACTGGCAAATTTCCCTTGACACTTAAAATGATCAAAGCTTATCCAGCATTTTTTCTAGTTATTCTTTAACCATATCTTGCGGACTGAAAAACAAAATTTGGAGATACAACATACCTGCATGTGGGGAAAAAAATAACATCTCCATTACTTTGGAAACCTGATGCTTTTTAAGACTTGGTCACACATCAAAAATGCGTTCACTGTCAAAAGCATCCACTCTGCTACAGAAGTATGCAATTTTGATGTATCACTTTGAGTACTTTTCTATAGTCAGTTCTCAAATAAAACATGCAGTGAACTTTGTTTTTAAATAAATTCCACTGCCACCTCATAAATAAATTAATTCCTGCTGAAATGCATAGATTTTTACTATAGCAGAATAATAAAAACTATTAATATTTCTTACCAAGTCCAATAATGGCTTTTGTCTGTACTTCTTCATCTGAATGCTTTGTAAAATACATCAGTAATTCAAGTACTTTATCCTTAATATTAACCTGAGGAAATTAAAACAAATAAAATAACTATTTGAAGATGAATCAAAATATTTTTATCTCTTATAAAAAGAATAAATATAAAAAAGAAGAAACACAGTCTTACTGCATGACCTTTGCAAAACCATGTATTTACAAACCAAAAAGCTATACTGCATGCATTATGAAAAAATACATAGCTTTGAGGGACTAGAAATACTGTGCTTTCAAACTGAAGTGGAACATTCAATATTCATAATACGTGGAGAGTAAATACAAGTTATTTTACCTTACTGTTGCCCTTAAAATCTTCCTGATCAAAATCAAAATGCCGACACAATGCTCCAACAGTGAAAAGTGATCTAAGGAGTGCTGGTTTATTGGTAGTAAATATTGTACTATTGGGGTCTTCTTGGTGTTGACTTTTTAATTTTGAAAGTGCACCTACAGTAAGATAAAAGTTTTGATCACAGTATTTAATCATGGTGTATCCCTAAGACAAGACTTGTAAACAAAACTGAAGACTGACCATTACATGATGCAATTTTACTTACCATAGTATCTATTAAAACAGGCCCACACAAATTTATAGTTCTGGGTGACTTTGTTCACAACAGCCCCAAGACAGCTCACACAATGCTGAACAACCTAGGAGCAAGGAAGAACAAATGAGCTAAATATTTAGAAGTTAAAATTGAGATTTTTATGAAGTTATGTAGGAGAAGACTATGTAGAACTAAAACTAACAATCTAACAGATGTAATGTCCATCCCCTAGACTGCTCTGAAAACCTGCCTAAACTTAAAATTGTTAAAATATAGCAACAACCCTTACAAACATCGGTAAGCCAAGAACATTTATTTTTTGTGGCTCAAAAGTTATCTTGATAATGAAGAGAGACTTTAAATCAAAGCCATGTATTTCACATTTTGAAGTAGAATCAACTGAATAGTAGCAATTAAAAGCTTACCGTCATGCCATATTTGATGATAAGTTTCATAAGGTCTTCCTCAATAGTAGCAAGAAAGGTCTCACTTGGGTGCTCCATTAGTGGCACTACAAGTTCTAAGATTTTTGCAACATTGCAGATCACCATGAAATCATTCTGGGTCTGAAACAACAGTATTTATAGCATATAATGTTTCTGGTTGTGTTACCTATAAGCTAAGTATCATTAATATGTGTAATGTAATACATATGCATTAATTACATATTACATATGCATATAATAAAATTGCATATTAGTATCATACAATTATGTACCTTATGTAATATATGTGGTAAAGATTTAAAATATTTATATAGTTTACATCTGCTTTTAAACTGCATATTATTTTGAAAGCAAGTTCTTCTACAGAACTTCTGGGGGAGAAAAAAAAATATCTGTAGAAGCAGAACTTCACCTCTCATCAAGACTGTGACAGACCTGAAAACTTTTGGTCCCACCCAATAACTTTTCGGAGTCCTACCACAAATCTGGGAACTTTTCCTGATCCATGCACACTAGAGAACACACAACACCTTGTAACAGGTATTGGCAACAAATGAAGTTGTGCTATGGCTGAATGTAGCTCAAAAAAATAGATAATAATACATACAAATATAGAAATGACAAAATGATTACTGGCTTGCATTATCATGATGGTATATGTATTGTGAGGAATCTATGGAAAACATTTATATATTAAATATACATCCTGCTGGAAATTTGCTTTTATGATAAATCAAACTCACTAATCACAATAGGAGAATTCCCAAATGCTACTCTCAAGCTATTTAACATATCTGAGCTGAATGTGGTAATTCTATAATTCATCTCAATCTGTATATAACTTACGTAATACACTAAAGAGATGTTGCAGCAAGTAAGTAATCAGATAAACCTTTCCTACACTGTTTGATCAGAAGCAGCTCAAAATGTCAGTTGTAGATGTACCTAGAGAATGTTCCACGGCTGAACCTGTACAATGCTAGGCTACACATACAAGCTAAGATGATAAATTTCCTCAACCCTGCCCTTCCCTGGCCAATTGAACTAATGTAATGGATTGCTGCCACCCACACAGCCAAGCTTTTCTCTGAGCCATGGCTGCATGATCCTGCCCTGTTCCTTCTGCCAGATCAGGTGTTCATCACAACCTTCACTGAGCCAATTGTACTAAGCAAAATGGCAGAAAGCAATACAATGTTTCAGAGAAGGGGAGACATTTTACCAGAGAGGAGGGTTAAGCATTATAGCACTCATCAATTTTTGTGAGCTAAACTGTCTTACAGGGGAATACAAAAACACCAGAGCTACAGAAGGGAGGTGAAGAGCTGAAGATAGAGCAGGATATTTTCCTTCTTATATATTTGCTATATAGAATCATAGAATAGTTAGGATTGGAAAGGACCTCAAGATCATCTAGTTCCAACCCCCCTGCCATGGGCAGGGACACCTCACACTAAACCATGCCACCCAAGGCTTCATCCAACCTGGTCTTGAACACCGCCAGGGATGGAGCATTCACAACCTCCCTGGGCAACCCATTCCAGTACCTCACCACCCTAACAGTAAAGAATTTCTTCCTTATATCCAATCTAAACCTCTGCTGTTTAAGTTTCAACCCATTACCCCTTGTCCTGTCACTGCAGTCCCTAATGAATAGTCCATCCCCAGCATCCCTGTAGGCCCCCTTCAGATATGTTAGATCACTCTATCCTATGGAACCATACCTTTAGTCTTAAGATTCATATGTTAAATATTAATTACTTTTAAGACAGACTATAAACCAAAAATATTTTAAGAAGTTATAACAGGTAAAAAACTGAGTTCCTCAAGGGAAAGAGGCATAACAGGTTTCATTTTCATCTGGCTGTAAAATGTGGAGGTAGAGGGTGAGGAACAACATCTTAAAAGCTAGAGATCATCAAAATGACCTAATATCTTTGGAAAGTATAACAGTCATGAAATGGAAAAAAAAAAAATTCTCTTTTCCTACCATCAATTTCATCAGGCATATAAGACAGACATTAATTTCCATGCTTCATTATCAGGGGAGGAAGAGTGATTTTGCTTTACTTACACTACATTTAGTGGTCAGATATGGCTGCATGGTCATGGCATGTTTGACCATTAGCTGGGGCCTGATTTTGCTGAATAAGAACAAAGTGGTTATGCAGGCAACCAAGCGACAGGAATTCACACTTCTGTTGTCAGAATCTGCAAAAAAAAATGCAAAATACATAATGTTTGAACAATGAAAAAAAAAGTCCAAAAGATCATAACATATCTTTCAAAATCATAGAATCATAGAAAAGTTAGGGTTGGAAAGGAGCTTAAGATCATCCAGTTGCAATCCCAATGCCATGGGAAGGGACGCCTCACACATAAGATCATACAGTTACAACCCCCCTGCCATGGGCAGGGACACCTCACACTAGACCATGTTGCCCAAGTCTCTGTCCAACCTGGCCTTAAAAACAGACAGGGATAGAGCATTCCCAACTACTTTGGGCAACATGTTCCAGTGCCTCACCACCCTCACAACAAAGAATTTCTTCTTTATGTACAACCTGAACATCCCCTGTTTAAGTTTAAAACTATTACCCCTTGTTCTATGAGAGGTCCACCTATCAAATTGATGTCTCTCCAATTTAGAGACAAGGATGTCATGTGGGACAGTGTTGAACACTTTGCATAATTCCAGGTAGATCATGTCAGCTGTTCTGCCCCAGTTCCGTAGACCCATCATAGAAGGCCACCAAATAGGTCAGGCAGGATTTCCCCTTAGTGAAGCCATGCTGGCTGTCACCAAGCACCTTGTTTTTCATGTGCCCTAGCATGCCTTCCAGGAGAATCTGCTCCAAGATTTTGCCAGGCACAGAGGTGAGACTGACTGGTCTGTAATTCCCTGGGTCATCCATTTTCCCCTTCTTGAAAATGGGGGTTACATTTCCCTTTTTCCAGTGTTTGGGAACTTCACCTGACTGTCATGATTTTTCAGATATGACGGACAATGGCTTAGCAGCTTCATTTGTCAGATCCTTCAGGACTTGTGAATGGATTTCATCAGGTCCCATGGACTTGTGCATGTTCAGGTTCTTAAAATGTTCTTGAACCTGATCCTCTCCTACAGTGTTCTTAAGGTCTTAATTCTCACAGTCCCTGCATCTGTTTTCCAAGACTTGGTTGGTGTGGTCAAAGCATTTGCCAGTGAAGACTGATGCAAAGAAGTAATTAAGAACCTCAGCCTTCTCCAAATCCAGGGGAGCCAGTTCTCCTGAAAGCTTCCAGAGAGGGCCCACATTGTCTCTAGTCTGTCTTTTATTTGCAATGTACCTATAGAATCCCTTCCTGTTATCTTTAACATCCCTAGCCAAGTTTAATTCTAACTGGGCTTTAGCTTTTCTAACCTGGTCCCTAGCTTCCTGGACAACATCCTTGTATTCTTCCCAGGCTGTCCTTGCTTCCACCTTTTATAAGCCTTTTTTCCTTCAAAGTTTCCTCAGCAGCTCCTTATCCACCCAAGGAGGTCCCCTGGCCCTCCTGCTGCACTTCCTTCTAGTCAGGATGGAACACTCCTTAGCTTGTAGTAGGTGATCCTTGAATAACCAAGATAACCAAGAGTCTTGGGCCCCCCTGCCCTCTAGGGCTATATCCCATTGAACCTTACTCAGCAGGTTCCTGAAGAGGCCAATGTCTGCCCTTCTGAAGTCCTGAGCAGTGAGCTTGCTGCACACTCTTCTCACTCTCCTGAGGATCTCAAATTCGACCATCTCATGATCGCCGCAATCAAGGCTGCCTTGTAGCGTCACATTTCCAACCAGCCCTTCCATGTTGGTGTGCACAAAGTCAAGCAAGCATGGATCACCTCCTTTGACCTGCTGGTCACACTCCTTCTGATGCAGCCCAGGATATGATTGGCTTTCTGGGCTGCGAGTGCACACTGAAGCCAGCTCATGTTCAGTTTCTCATCAACCAACACCCCCAAGTCCTCCACAGAGCTGCTCTGAATCTCTTCTCTGCCCAACCTATAGCTGTGCCTGGGATTGCCCCGACCCATGTGTAGGACCTTGTACTTTGCATTCTTGAACTACATGAGGTTGGCATTGGCCCATCTCACAAGCACGTCAAGGTCCTTTTGGATGGCATTCCTCCAGCATGTCAACCGCACCACACAGATTGGTGTCATCGGCAAACTTGCTGAGGGTGCCCTCAATCCCATTGTCCGTGTCACTGAAAAAGATGTTGAACAGGATTAGTCCCTACACCAACCCCTGAGGGACACCACTCACTATGGGGCTTCACATGGACATTGAGCTGTTGACTGCGGCCATCCAACCAATTCCTTTTCCACCAAGTGGTCTATCCATCAAGTTGATGTCTCTCCAGTTTTGAGACAAGGATGCCATGTGAGAAAGTGTCGAACGCTTTGCACAAGTCCAGGTAGATGACATCAACTGCTCTGCCCATCCATCAGTTCTGTAGCCCCGTCATAGAAGGGCACCAAATTGATCAGGCAGGATTTGCCCTTAGTGAAGCCATGCTGGCTGTCACCAAGCACCTTGATGTTTTTCATGTGTCTGAGCATGCCTTCCAGGAGAATCTGCTCCATGATCCTGCCAGGCTCAGAGGTGAGACTGACTGGTCTGTAGTTTCCCAGGTCTTCCATTTTCCCTTTCTTGAAAATTGGGGTTATATTACCCTTTTCCCAGTCTTTGGGAACTTCACGTGACTGCCATGATTTTTCAAATATGATGGACAGTTGTTGACGCAGGAGTCCCGGACAATGCGGAGACAATCAATGTGATCAAGCAATTGCCAAAGTTTATTCAGATACAGTGCTCCTTTTATACCCTTACACCCTTAGCTTTCTTATGTAACAGCCTTGGATACTGAGCTCTAATTGGTTAGTCTAGAGGTTACTACCGTTTACAAAGCTAATGTTTATAACTTGTTATAATTGCGATTAAATACCTTACTCTAAAAATACAGTGGGAAACTACAACCTTGGCAGAGATCATTCTCTGCACATTTTCAGTGGAAAATTACAGAGGCCTAACAAGACAATTGACCTTGCTCATGCCTGCCAAGAATCTTCTTACTTTACAGTAATAAGGCTCAGGGTATCGGGATCGCTCACTACGTGGCCTTGGCTCTTTAAGAATTCCCACAGACAGTGGCTTAGCAACTTAATTCGCCAGCTCCTTCAGGACTCGTGGATGGATTTTATCAGGTCCCATGGACTTGTGCACATTCAGGTTCCTTAGATGATCTCAAACCTAATCCTCTTGTACAGTGAGCCTGAGGTCTTCATTCTCAGAGTGCCTGCATCTCCCTTTCAAGACGTGAGCAGTGTGGGTAGAGCACTTGCCAGTGAAGACTGAGGCAAAGAAGTCATTGAGAACCTCAGCCCTCTTCAATATCAATACAGGATATTCTTATTAGAGATGAGAACATATGTTAACATTTATATGGGATCACAAAATACATGAAATAAGAAGCAAAGATGCTTCAAAGACATTACTAGTTTTTAAACTACTCACTGTACACAGAAAACTGGCCCACCCAATGATTCATCTTACAACACAGTAATGCAAATAAAGCTTGACACATTTGTTATGTTTCTACTGATCTAAAAGTTTGAAAAAGTTATTTTAAAAGTATTCCTGCTATTGTGGTTAGCTAGAGAAAATGAAGAAAACTTTATTATTATACAGTGCTCAAAAGTTCATGGTTAACTTAAATTCAATAATTCATTACCATCAGTTTCATAATAGGAATTCTGTAACAGTAGCTTTTTTGAACCATCACTGTTACAGTATCATATTATTCAAAGGAGCTACTGGGTTGCAAACAGTATTACCAGATAAGGATTCCTCATATTTAAGAATGTGCTCAACCAAATTGTCAACAAGTTGAGTACAGGCTTTCTTCACAGGTTTATATGAGGCATCCTCTTCTGACTTCAACAGCTATAGCAGATGAAACAAAAAATTATTTAGTATTAAGGGTGCATTCATTTATATTGCGTATATGCTGGTTTTATAACAATTACTACAGATATACAAGGAGTTTGCAATATAAAAGCATTTAACTTCTCCATAAAAGATTTTTTTAAAAAAATCAAACCAAAATGAACATTTTAACCAGATAATTCAATTGATCCTGTAGTATATTTTTTTCTTCAGTGCAGGCATTAAGAGACACTTTGGTTTACTTGGCTACCTATTTTCAAGGCACTACCAGGCTAAAATAAAATTTTTGGAGATCTTTAATTCCCCCATATATGGTGTTGTTAATGCAAGTGGTCACAAGATAATACTAGTTGCGCATGCAAGTGGTAGAGGGGAAAGATAACACAGGCTAAGCTATATAAATGAAGCAAGATCATTTGTTAGAAAAATCAGAGTAAAATATAATGTACAATCATAGAATAGTTAGAGTTGGAAAGGATCTTAAGATCCTCAAGTTCCGATCGCCCTGCCATGGGCAGGGACACCTCTTACTAAACCATGTCACTCAAGGCTCTGTCCAACCTGGCCTTGAACACTGCCAGGGATGGAGCATTCACAACCTCCCTGGGCAACCCATTCCAGTGCATCACCACCCTCACAGTAAAGGACTTCTTCCTTACATCTAACCTAAACTTCCCCTGTTTAAGTTTTAACCCGTTACCCCTTGTCCTATCACTACAGTCCCTAATGAAGAGTCCCTTATAGGCCCCCTTCAGATACTGGAAGCTGCTATGAGGTCTCCACACAGCTTTCTCTTCTCCAGGCTCAACAGCCCCAACTTTCTCAGCCTGTGTTCATACGGGAGATGCTCCAGCCCCCTGATCATCCTCGTGGCCCTCCTCTGGACTTGTTCCAACAGTTCCATGTCCTTTTTATGTTGAGGATACCAAAACTGTACACAATACTCCAAGTGAGGTCTTCCAAGAGCAGAGGGGCTGGATCATCTCCTTAGACCTGCTGGTCATGCTTCATGTGGAAGTAAGCTATACTCTGAAGATTCACTGCTTGTATAAACTGTGTAATAGATATACTACATGTGAAAATACAAATATTTTTTAAAAAAATCTACATTATACTAGGGGCCTCATTTCACAATTAAGTATCTTAGCTGTGGACTTCATGTTGTCACTCATTATTGAAGAGACCATAAAATGAAAAACAAAGACCCTCCCCGAAACAAAATGTGAAGTATTCTTAAAACAGACCATATGGAAAGAAAGAAACTAATGTTGGAGACAAAGAAATTACACCAATGAAGATTTTTAAAAAGGTCAGATATTTAAAGGCACATGAACTGAATTTGTCTCCTGTAAAGGATGCTCTTGTAGTCTCCCTTCAATGTGTTTTTGTACCAAAAGAAATGTTAAAACTTATGACTATGCCATGCATTCAGAATTCATTACTTACGTTTTGAAGAAGCTGTTCAAACCAATCATACCCTGTATCTCTACAAGCTGCAACCTAAAAGTAGTTTTGAGAATAAACTGGTTAAAAAGAGGCATATGAAGAAAAATTACTTCAATACAGATGTCATCTGAAAAGATAAGTAAACATACATAAATATATTTTTGTATACATTAAGTACAACATATTTGGAGATTAGAAACTGTCTTATGAACGTGAAAAACAGTTCTCACCATTGAAGTGATCCCAGAATTTGTATCCAATACAACACAAGGCCTACACAATTTACTGGAGACTGCTGGCTCTAATGTAAACTAAATATTGTTTATTTAGAACAACATTTTGTACAGATTAAAGCACAAATTAAAGCCTGACATATTAAACATGTGTATAAGTATACACATATTTTAATATAAATGTATTTAAAATATATAAATATGTATATTTATATATTTTTATATGGCCTTCACTGGTATCACGTGTCAGGAACAGCTTACAGGTACTCCAAAATAGAATTGGCAGTAGAATTGAGAATTAAGCTGAAGTAAAATCAATTGACTTCTCAGTCTGGAAAAATGGGCACTATACTACCATTTAGTAAACATACTGAAAAGGCAGATGGAATTTAAATCCATAATTTAGAGTAGTGAAGCAAGTACTTCTATTTGATTTTTACATCTTGCCATAATTTATATTAAAATAACTTTTCAGCACAGTGGTTTTGCATAATATAATTTCAGTACAAATCTATAAACATTTTATTTGAAACAGACATTTTTGAGACATGCTATGTAATTTGCTGCTCTGCAAAAGTAGACAAAATTATGCAGATCAATGAAGATATTAAACAATGGCCCTAATACCAAGCCCTGAGGGACACCACTAGTGACTGGTTGCCAACTAGATGTGACACCATTCACCACCACTCTTTGGGCTTGCCCATCCAGCCAGCTTTTAACCCAGTGAAGAATACACCTATCTAGGCCATGAGCAGCCAGTTTCTCCAGGAGAATGCTGTGGGAGACAGTGTCAAATGCTTTACTTAAGTCCAAATAGACAATGTCCACAGCCTTTCCCTCATCAAACAGGTGGGTCACCTTATAGAAGGAGATCAGGTTGCTTAATCAGGACCTGCCCTTCATGAACCCATACTGACTAGGCCTGATCCCCCCCATTTTCCCACATGTGCTGTGTGATCTCACTCAGGATGATCTGCTCCATGACCTTCCATGGCACTGAGGTCAGCCTGACAAGCCTGTAGTTTCTGGGGTCTTCCTTACTGCCCTTTTTGTACAGAGGAGTCATGATGGCCAACCTCCAATCCTCTGGGACCTGCTCACTAGACCAGGAATGCTGACAGATGATGGAAAGTGGCTCCTCTGCCAGCTCCTTCAGCACTCTTGGGTGGAACCCATCCAGCCCTATAGACTTGTGTATGTCTAAGTGAAGCAGGAGTCTTCTAAAAGACTACAGACAATATTTCAAAGATACTAAAACCAATCAAATTTTGCATGCAACCTAATTAAAATTTGTTTAACATACCACATCAGTGATGTTGAGTATTTTCCTGGTCATTGCTTCTTTGTCATGGTGTGGAGTTGGAGTAAACCAGAGCTTCTGGAATGTCTCATTTACTAATTTCTGGGGGGAAAAAATAGCAAAAATTAACAAATTTATCATGGCACATAGGTAGTATTTCTAATACATCCATACTATAGATTTGTTGACAATATGTGTAACTTCATAAGGAATTATTCAACTTCAGTATTGTAGAGACTGTTATTTGAGACAGACCCTGATCTACTAATACTACAGCAGTTATACTGGCATCTAAGCAACCTTCACTAAAATGATCACTGGAAAATGAGGCTACAAAAAATGGAGTTACTACTTTCCTGCACTAATTTGCATTCCTCAGGAAAACATAGTACCCTGAGAGGCTGACAACCGAACACAAGGTTACAATTTCTACAGCAGAATTAACAGCAACTGTAGATTACTTTGGCATTTTCAGAACAGCTATGATAAGGTGGGGAGGAGAGAGAAGCCAAGTGTCCCTAGCAAAACATAGGAAGTCAGTTCCCATCCAATGTTTTTGGATGGAGAAAAAGATGGAATAAAATGAAAGTGAACTATTATTCTCAAATTACTTATAAAGCATATAGTTGTTAGACGTGTTCCTCATCTATGGAGACATAAAACCAATACATTGCAGATTCCGCCTCATCTTTCTGAGGTTATTGGAAAGGCAAAGGAAAGGAGAAGAAAGAACAAGGTCATCCTCCTTGTCTAGCAGCACCTTGGATCCTGTTCATCTACTTGATTAACAAGTAGTCTTCTCTGAAAGCCACATGGCATTAACATATTTCAAGTGTTAAAAATATGTGCTGCAGCTTTAAAGCTGCAAATTTCAAATCCCACTGGAAGCACGATACAAAATTATTACACGTGTATTCGTAATTACTCAGCAATTTCAACATTATTTTGGCCAAATCAAACAAAAAACATCATTGTCGGGTTTATGATTCAACACATAATCTTAGTTTTATGCCCTTCTGCCAATACACTGTACAAAGAGTAGAATATGATCACACAAGTAACATTTTAGGGGGAATAATTCATTAAACATTCAGAATTAATGTAAAATAAGCACAGAGGAATGTAAATTTTATCTGCAGAACTTACAAATCTCGCATATACTAACACCAAATACTTAATTCTAACTTAAAAGTTTATTTTGCTTGCAGAAAGGAGTTTTATATGCCAATTTTGCTTGTTAGGAAAGAGAAATACCAGAGACAACACTTGCAAGAAAACAAAACAAAACAAATCCCAAATTCTAGTCAATAACTTTTTTAAATCTTTTGACTGCCAGCAAGAACTTGAAAATAGAAAACCAAGTCATACAGCAATGTAGAAAGCTATTTGCTCTCAAAAATTAGAAGTGAATAAAAATATAAAAATTACGAAGGAGCAATGAAATATTTTTTAGATTATTTTTAAAAAAAATAAAATATAGAAACACATTATGAAGAATAAAATCTTGAAGGATATGAAGATATGTTTCATTCTACCTTAATTCCTTCTTCATCATTGACTCTTCGAATCATTTTCACACACATCTCTGTAATTTTGGGAAATGTTGGTTGTTCAATGCAGATATCCCTAAGTATCTTTATGACTCTTTTTCTGACACTGATACCAGTATCCTGTGAGGAGAAAAGCATTACGCTCTTGAAAACAAATCAGACATATTAATTAATGTATTTATTTTATGAATTAATATTTGAAGCTCACCCAAACTGCAAAACTTATTTAGGAGAGGCAGCTAAAATATTCTTGAATGCTTTTATATAAAAGCTCAGCATAACTTGCACCACTGTATTTGCAACAATTCTAATGGTTCTGGCTGCATCCCCAGAACACCAAAATACTTCTTCCATTTTTACCCTCCCATTTAAGAGCTCATGATGTTACAAATGTATGCTTCCACTTCTTAATTCAAGAGTTTATAAACTAGATGTGATGACGCTTTATTTACTTTATTGGAACACACAAGACCCTTTGTGGATCTGGATTGTAATACTTAAAAAGCTTATGGATAAAGATTAAGGGTAAGATATGTGCAGCAAATATTTTCCATTTTCCTAGGCTTCATCTAAGGAGAAGGATGAGGAGTGGCATTTCATATTACTTTATTCAAAACCTGTTTAATCTGAATGTTAGGATGAACGGCTTTGTGCATGCTCATATGCACATCTCCAAAACCCTTCGCAAACATGTTTTATCATGTAACTATAGCAAATGAGTAGCATTTCACTAAAAACCTGAAATGAATGCTAAAAGCTAGTGTTATCTTATAGTTACATTGTATTTTACCTGAATATCCAGTCAAAAACCATTTTTACACAAAAAGTCTAATAAGAAGCCTTTTAAAACACTAAAACATCACATAGGAAAAAGAAAAAAAACCAAACACTCAGGTTGGTCTTGTCTTTTTTCTTTTCTTTTATCTTTTCTTTTCTTTTCTTTGGAATTGCAAATGGCAACTTCAGATTACTGTGTTGTAGAACTTTCTTCATCATCCACACTACTGAACTGCCCTCAATAACCCGTATCTCAGACTTCAGAGATGTGGCAAAATTCCTTATTTCACCTAATTTGTGCATTAATAAAAGAATCAAAAGTAATATAATCCTGGTTCTGATGCGATACAACTTTCTATGTATGCTTACCTTTTGTTTAACAAAGCGTCAATGAAAACAAGTGATGCATTTTGCAAGGTTGGTCTTAACAGAAAGATACTCCCCATTAAAATAATATTTAATAATATTTACTCTTGGGATCATTATTCCATATTATTAATTATATAAACTCAGTTGAAAACTAATTTTCCAATTACACTTATTTTATCGTAAATATCACAAGTCACCGTACCAATATTCTTTCGATCAGCATGTCATAATACTGTTCAGCAAGCTGAGGATGACAGAGCACAAATCGGCCAAGCAGCTCCACAGCTGCTTCTCGTACACTGGTGGAGTTATCCATTAACCGTCCATGAACACCTCGTTGCATATCCAGCTAAAAAGAACAAATAAAACACAAATCCAAAATAAGAAACAAATATTTATTTCAAGTGTGACAGAAGAATGCATGTACATGATGCATATTTCATTTTTTTTACCCTGGCTAGAATACTGGGGTCTACAGCGACAACCTCAGACAAGCACTTCATGGCTTTTGTTCGAACAGCAATTGCATTTTCACCAAGTACACGCAGAATCTAATAAGAGAACAAAAACAAAGATTCAATTGCTTTAGAAAGGTAGCAAACAATGTTTAACAGTCAAAAATGCAGCAGAATAACATTCATATGATTTAACTAAAATAAGAATATCTGTCTACTAAAAATTCTATCTATCTTCCCAGACAGTAAAAAGGTGCATGCAAATGGTGTTCCATGGCACTGATAACTGCATGTGGATATTTACTAGGATTTGTTACATAGAATCATAGAATAGTTAGGGTTGGAAAGGACCTCAAGATCACCTAGTTCCAACCCCCCTGCCATGGGCAGGGACACCTCACACTAAACCATATCACCCAGGGCTTCATCCAACCTGGTCTTGAACACCGCCAGGGATGGAGCATTCACAACCTCCCTGGGCAACCCATTCCAGTACCTCACCACCCTCACAGTAAAGAATTTCTTCCTTATATCCAGTCTAAACCTCTGCTGTTTAAGTTTCAACCCATTACCCCTTGTCCTATCACTACAGTCCCTAATGAATAATCTCTAAGACTGGTCCAAACAGCATTTACACAGGTTCCATATGTTCACTTTAAGCCTCATTTTAAACTCTACTTTTGCCATTCAGCTGGGACTTTCACTATGGCTCTTTCAACAGGAGAATTAGATTCAGCACAAAATTAACTAAATAATTAACGATTTTAACTAAATAATAAACAGCTAAACCAGTACTGGAGTTCAAGCATGTCACCATGACATGTTAGCGCTCTTCTAGAAAAAAAGGAAAGAAACCATGCTGGTCAAACAACAGCTTCCAAAGTGACAGTAACATGCACTGCAAGTAACTGACCAAGGTGGCTTGTATTTCAAAATCAAATTAAGATCAATTTAATGAGTTAATATCACCAAACAGGCATCCTACAGAAACTGCAAAAATATTTCACCATTTTTCAATTATCCCTTTACTGTGCACATCTAAGATAATGATTTTGCCATATACATACATGGACAAATAAAATAATGTATGTTAAATATGACACAAAATGCAAGAAAAAGAAATATAAGCACTTATGTCATCAATACAGAATATGAAAGCACATGGTGTTATCATGGTCTGTTAAATACCCATGCTCAACAATGAACAGATATTGAAAAAGTGTTTGAAACCAGAAACCAACTGTGTTTCACTGTATTAAGACTTCCAACACAGCTTACCTGTGTCAAATAAATATCAAAGCTCTGGGCAAATGGCCTCATAGAGGCCAAGTAGCGAACGACCAAACATGCATCTTCATAGTTCACAGTATCAGAATTCATCCTGCAACAAATCCAATGTTTTAGTTAAGACATGTTTATAAAAAAAAATAAAAAATGTTAAAGGCATGGTTAATAAAGAAATTGGTGGTGCTGAAACGTACTTAAATATACTGAACTGAGATGGAGCAGTTTTAATGATGCTGCGAAGAAATGTTTTGCGACTTTCTGCTCTATGCATGATCTGTCCTGTGGTCTCAACATCTTTTGCATGATGACTTCCTTCAGATGAATCCTCATCCTTCTGAGATTTAATTGCTTTCTCTGTCTCCATAGTTGTATCACGGAACCACTGTGCTATGTAAAATTTCCGAGAAAACTGGAGAAATATAGCAGGATACACAAAAAACAAAGCCAAAAGATATTAATGCATCAACCATATTTTGGAAAACACAGTCAACAGTATATGTTAGGGTGACGATTTAACTGAAGCACTAATACGCATGACCAAAATTAATTTAATTCAGTACATGTTATTGAAATAATTTTTATTTACACTTGACTTGAGAAAGCTGAAATTTACCACTAATGAGGCATCAGTTTCTGTGTTCTCATCCAGATAATCTAGCAAAGCCTTTTGCAGGTGTTGAAGTTCATCTCCTCCTCCTGAAACCTATCAGAAATTGAAAAAGTTATAAAATAGAATATTGCAGTGGTAATTATCATCTGAAAATCTGCATGTCCACATATAAAATATACTGAAGTTAACGTTCTGCAATTATCAATACAACTAACAATTTGTTAATCAATTACTTCTAAACTTTATACAGACTAAACCAAAATAGACTGTAGCTCCAAAGTCTAAAAAAGATTAACAGCAGAATAAGACTGGTTTTAAAACAGACTGACTGATTTGATAAATTCCAATTCCATGATCTCCTGTGAAGATTGTGTCAGTGACAAAAAAAGAAGTGTTGAAATCATACATAGTAGGTGACACAAGGTTTAACCTATAAAAGCTCTCTCACCAATATTAAATACTGAACAGGTGAACAAGGTATAAAAGGCAAAGAAGTCAGATGAAAAGAAATATAAAATACAGACAACAGTAAAAAATATGGGTAAAAATATTAAATATATTTGATATAACTCCTGTGAGACCTCACTTGGAGTATTGTGTGCAGTTCTGATATCCTCAACATAAAAAGGACATGGAACTGTTGGAACAAGTCCAGAGGAGGGTCACAAGAATGATCAGGGGACTGGAGCACCTCCCATATGAAGATAGGCTGAGAAAGTTGGGGCTGTTCAGCTTGGAGAAGGCTGCATGGAGACCTCATAGCAGCTTCCAGTATCTGAAGGGGGGACTATAGAGATGCTGGGGATGGACTATTCATTAGGGACTGTAGTGATAGGACAAGGGGTAATGGGTTCAAACTTAAACAGGGGAAGTTTAGATTGGATATAAGGAAGAAATTCTTTACTGTGAGGTTGGTGAGGCACTGGAATGGATTGCCCAGGGAAGTTGTGAATGCTCCATCCCTGGCAGAGTTCAAGGCCAAGTTGGACAGAGCCTTGGGTGGCATGGTTTAGTGTGAGGTGTCCCTGCCCATGGCAGGAGGGTTGGAACTAGATGATCTTAAGGTCATCTCCTTTCCAACCCTAACTATTCTATGATTCTATCAGGGATAAAGCATCCATACAAAGTGCAGCAATTATGCTCAGTCTTATAGAGCTTGTTACCAAACACCCTT
Source organism: Melopsittacus undulatus (assembly GCF_012275295.1). NCBI lineage: Eukaryota > Metazoa > Chordata > Aves > Psittaciformes > Psittaculidae > Melopsittacus > Melopsittacus undulatus. The sequence continues at coordinate 646,382 of NW_022993950.1, read as the reverse complement.
GAGCTCTAGCACTAAAGAATCATGCTCTCTGAGACTCAACTAAGTTTCTACCAGTCAAAACACTTGAGAACAAACATCCATTTTATAAAAATGCCACTTAGTGCATAAAGCCTATCTACAGAATACGATAATATTAATTTTCCTGTGAAGCACTTTTAAGATGCACAAAAAGGATTACATATGAAATATTAATCTGAGAACTAGCACTGGAGACTATATCACATTTGTGAATATCTAAACTGTATGAATGCTAAAAAGAGAACCTCTTAAGTAGTTCTAGACTATGCAAATTGAACGATTTTGTAAATGACAGTCAGACAATGTACTTCTCCCCATATAGTGCCTGTAGAAAATAAAGCAGTATCAATTAACTTGTTAATGAATCAGAAACTAATTTTCTCAACATCTACAAGGCAGCATAAGCCCAAAACAAAACTCACACTTTTTTCCCCCATAGTAGAATACTGAGATACACAGGTTCTTGCAATTGCTGATGCTACAGCAGAAAAAAATGTAGGTTTTTTTTCCAAAATGAATTCAAGAATTCAAAACATGTCTACAGTGCACATAAAACTAATATGGATTTATTAATATATATATATTGGGCACTCTAATAAGGGTGTAAATTCTGATCTGAAAGCCTGGCCTTCAACCAGTGTTAAATTCTGTGGATAAAAGGCTGAAAAAAAAAATTGCTTGATGAACCTTAGCTGCCTAGGTATTTTCAAACAACTAAAATGTCCGGGACAAAAAGAAACTGTGAAGCCTGAAACATATTGATAATAAAAGTAGAAGAATAATTCCTGGCTTAAACCTCTTCAGCTACAAACCATTTTTCTTCTTTGGTAATATGAATTGTAAATTACAACGATCTTAACTTCTGTATGAACAGCACAGATTGAGAATCTTGTCAGAAATAAAGCATAAAATATAGCTTGCAAACATCAGCAACTAGAAAAAGGTACAGTCAGAAGTCCAGAACGTCAGTGTATCAAGAGATAAGCTAATGAAAAGCATGTGCAAGTGTTCAAATCAACTTGACAATCTATGACCAATTCCTATGAAAAAAATCTACTGTTTAAAAATGTCAAAACAGAATAGAAATTCTCCTAAATCTAATTCTATGGTTCATGAGTCCAAACCGCAGCAGGAAGTTCTAAGCACTCATTAATCATTGGGGAATATCGGTATCAGAGGGTAGAAGGAAATATCCAACAGCCTCTAAGTATTCAATTCAGCAGGAAAGAAAAACCTGTAGAGATATAAGATCATTTCTGAATGAAAACAATAATTTAAGATCTTTCTAATGACTAAAGCTGAATGTCTATCAATTGATCTTATTTTCCTGCCAGATGAAAAACAAACTGAAGCTTAACTGTCATGTACACATTTCTGAGTATTTACTTGTTTGTATGTAACCAATAATTTATAAACAACACACTGTTTACTCTGACTGATGGTACTGTATAGTACACACCTTCCACAATGTATGGATGGTGCTACCTACCATCATTGATTTTAAGCTTCCTAAGTAACTGAAAAAAATGCTTTTAGCACTCAACTGCACACAACAATTTTATTTTCTGCAGATGACAATGCCTAGTTACTTCATGATGCTGTAAAAAAAAACCCCAAACAAATAGAAAAATTCAGGTCACCATTCAGGTATGTATATTTTTAGAATACTTTTCAATACTGTTATATAACTGCTGGAGATCACAGAATCACAGAATCCCAAGGGTTGGAAGGGACCTCAAAAGATCATCTAGTCCAACCCCCCTGCAAGAGCAGGGTACATCACACAGGAACTCGTCCAGCTGGGCCTTGAATATCTCCAACATAGGAGACTCCACAACCCCCCTGGGCAACCTGTTCCAGTGCTCTGTCAATCTCACAGTAAAGAAATTCTTCCTAATGTTAACGTGGAACCTCCTATGCTCCAGTTTACACCCATTGCCCCTTGTCTTACCACTGGATATCACTGAAAAAAAGCCTAGCTCCATCATCCTGACACCCAACCTTTACATATTTGTAAACACTGATGAGGTCACCCCTCAGTCTCCTCTTCTCCAAGCTAAAGAGACCCAGCTCCCTCAGCCTCTCCTCATAAGGGAGATGTTCCACTTCCTTAATCATCTTTGTGGCTCTGCGCTGGACTCTTTCAAGCAATTCCCTGTCCTTCTTGAACGGAGGGACCCAGAACTGGACGCAGTACTCCAGATACGGCCTCACCAAGGCAGAGTAGAGGGGGATGAGAACCTCTCTTGACCTACTAACCACACCCTTTCTAATGCACCCTAGGATGCCATTTACCTTCTTGGCCACAAGGGCACATTGCTGGCTCATGGTCATCCTCCTATCCACCAGGACCCCCACGTCCCTTTCCCCTTCACTACTTTCCAGCAGGACAACACCCAACCTGTACTGGTACATGGGGTTGTTCTTCCCCAGATGCAAGACTCTACACTTGCCCTTGTTGAATTTCATCAAGTTTCTCCCCGCCCGACTCTCCAGCCTGTCCAGGTCTCGCTGAATGGCAACACAGCCTTCTGGTGTGTCAGCCACTCCTCCCAATTTAGTGTCATCAGCGAACTTGCTGAGGGTACACTCAGTTCCCTCATCCAGGTCGTTGATGAAGATATTAAACAGCACTGGTCCCAGCACCGACCCCTGAGGGACTCCACTAGTCACAGACCTCCAGCTAGATTCCGCCCCATTGACCACAACTCTCTGCCTTCTTCCTTTCAGCCAGTTCTTGATCGACCTCATTACCGGCCATCAGCAGCAATTCTTGGTCAGTTGCTGAGGGGAGTGACTCCCCTGTAACACGGGAGTGGAGCAGGGGGAGATCAGTTAGCACGAGATTTTTGGAAATCAGCTAGCACGAGAACTAGAATCATGGGAGCCACCTACTCAGACGGGGACTCTGTTACAATATGTGGATGACCTATTAATTGCTACAGAATCAGAGTAAGAATGTATCCATTGGACAGTGGAATTATTAAATTTTCTGGGACTGAATGGTTATCAGGTATCCAAACAAGGCCCAACTAATCCAAACCCGAGTTTCCTACCTAGGATATGAAATACCAGGAGGACAGAGAGAACTTGGAGCTGCTAGAAAAGAAGCCATCTGTCAGACTCCACGACCATCAACCGGCAAGGAGCTCTGGATATTACTGGGAATGACTGGATGGTGCAGACTTTGGATCCATGATTACGGTGTTCTGGTAAGACCACTATATGAACTGTTGAAGGGAAACCCTCTCTCTTTAGAGTGGACTGATTCAACAGAGGGGGCTTTAAGAAATTTAAAAACAGAGCTAATGAGAGCTGCAGCTCTGGGACTTCCGAATGTGACTAAATCCTTTTGGCTATATTCCTATGAAGAACAGGGAATAGCTTTGGGGGTCCTTGCTCAAAAACTAAGACCCTACAGAAGGGCAGTGACGTGTTTTTCAAAACAGCTGGATGAAGAGAGCAAAGGATGGCCCAGATGCCTAAGGGCTGTGGCAGCAGTTGTCATGAATATTGAAGAGGCTCGCAAATTCACCTTGCGACAAAATTACTGTGCTAATGTCCCATGTTGTATCAGCAGTTCTGGAGCAGAAAGGAGCCCACTGGTTTTTTCCTTCATGTTTTTTTAAATACCAGGCCACCCTTGTGGAACAAGATGATAGAGAAATTGTGGTCACTAACATGAATCCAGCATTCTTTTTGCAGGATCAATCAACAGAACCACTAACACACAACTGCTTGGCCACCATAGAGAGTGTATATTTGAGCTGATCAGACTTGAAAGAAAAACCTCTGGAAGATGCTGATTCTTGGTTTACTGATGGTAGTAGCTTCATGAAAAATGGTAAATGAAAGGCAGAATATGCCATTACCACCACTTCACAGGTAATAGGGACTAAACCTTTACCCTCGAGCACCTCTGCTCAGAAGGCAGAAATAATAGCGTTAACGAGAGCCCTAGAATTGGCTAAAGATAAAAGGATAAATATTTGAACTGAGTCGGAGCAATCCCAGGCACAGCTACAGGTTGGGCAAAAAGGAAATTCATGGTAGTCCTGCGGAGAAGGACTTGGGGGTTAGTCAATGAGAAAATGAACATGAGCCAGCAGTGTGCACTCACAGCCCAAAAAGCCAACCGTATCCTGAGCTGCATCAAAAGAAGTGTGACCAGCAGGTCAAAGAAGGTGATCCTGCCACTCTACTCTGCTCTCATGAGACCTCACTTGGAGTATTGTGTTCAGTTCTGGTGTCCTCAACTTAAAAAGGACATGGTGCTATTAGAACATGTCCAGAGGAGGGCCACGAGGATGATCAGGGGACTGGAGCACCTCCCATATGAAGACAGGCTGAGAAAGTTGGGGCTGTTCAGCCTGGAGAAGAGAAGGCTGTGTGGAGACCTCATAGCAGCCTTCCAGTATCTGAAGGGGCCCTACAGGAATGCTGGGGAGGGACTCTTCATTAGGGACTGTAGTGACAGGACAAGGGGTAATGGGTTGAAACTTAAACAGCAGAGGTTTAGACTGGATATAAGGAAGAAATTCTTTACTATTAGGGTGGTGAGGTACTGGAATGGGTTGCCCAGGGAGGTTGTGAATGCTCCATCCCTGGTAGTGTTCAAGACCAGCTTGGATGAAGCCTTGGGTGGCATGGTTTAGTGTGAGGTGTCCCTGCCCATGGCAGGGTGGTTGGAACTAGATGATCTTGAGGTCCTTTCCAGTCCTAACTATTCTATGATTCTAAATATGCATTTGGTGTGGTCCATGCACATGGTGCTATCTGGAAAGAACGAGGACTTTTGAACACACAAGGGAAACAGATTAAACATGCTACAGAAATTCTACAATTATTGGAAGCTGTTCAGATACCTGAAGAAGTAGCTATTATGTACTGTAAAGGACATCAACAAGGTGACTCTGATCAGGAAAATGGAAATAATTTGGCTGATTTTGAAGCCAAATGAGCAGCTGAACAATCTCAAATCATGTCCTTAATCCCTGATGGCAAACTAACAATCGAAAAATATAAACCTGGGTATTCAAAAGAGGATAGAAAATTGATTCAAGTTCTAAAAGGACAGAAAAATAAAGAGGGTTGGGTTCAGGTACCTGATGGGCAAATTGTAATCCCCTATAACCAACTCTGGAAGTTAGTTCAGGAAGAACATAATAAAACTCATTGGGGTAGCAACTCTTTATATAAATACGTAGACAAACAAATTGTAGGAAGAAATCTATACACCACAGTTCAATCAGTGACCAAACACTGTCAGCTGTGTCTTAAGAATAATCCTAAAACTGAAAATAGAAATCAAATTGGGACAATTGTGAGAGGAAGTTATCCGGGACAGCATTGGCAAATGAATTTTTCTGAATTACCAAGAAAAGGTTATCAATATTGGTGCTAACGGATATGTTTTCAGGCTGGCCAGAAGCATTCCCCTGTACGATAAATAATGCAAGACAAGTGATCAAAACATTATTTAATGAGATAATACCTCGCTTTGGAGTACCAGCAGCAATTTCTTCCAATCGAGGTTCACAGTTTAGTGCAAAATTGTTACAAGAAATTAGCAAAAATTGGAAACTGATTTGCAACTACATGTTCCATACAGGCCTCACGCCAGTGGACAAGTAGAAAAGATGAACCATCTGATCAAACAACAGATTAGTAACATGGGTCAGGAAATGAATTGATATTGGTACCAAGGTTTACCACTGGCTCTATTAAGAATTCAAACTAAACCTCGGTTGAAAGCAGAGGTTAACCCACTTGAAATTTTATATGGAAGACCATATCAGTCCCAGTTTAAAGGAGAAAGTCTTTGGGAAGTGGGAGAAAGCTATCTCCAACAGTTTTTGATCAACCTGGGAAAACAGAATAAAAAAAAAAGAATAGCAGGGACAAGAGCAAGAGGTTTGGATTATACGATTCACGCTTTCAGATCTAGAGACTGGGTTTATGTTAAGAATTTTTCAGGAGATCCTCTATAGGAGAAGTGGAGCAGACCGTACCAGATATTATTGACCACCTTTACAGCAGTGAAGATAAAGGAACAACCTGCTTGGATACATTATTCAAGAATAAAGAAAGCACCAGAGCCAGAGAAGACATGGCAGATCAAACCTTCAGGACCCTGTCCTGGGTTCAGCAGTAGCAGTCATTTTTTCTCCTTCTTGGTAGCTGGTGCAGTGCTGTGTTTTGACTTTACGGGTGGGAACAGTGCTGATAGCACCGATGTTTTGAGTTACTGCTCAAATGTTTGGTTTGTCCAAGGACTTTCTGAGCCTCATGCTCTGCCAGGGAGGAGGAAGCAGAGACAGGACACCTGACCCAGGCTAGCCAAAGAAGTATTCCATTCCATAGCACGTCATACCCAGGATGTAAAGAAGAGTTACCCAGAAGGGCTAGGACTCTGGGGGTTGGAGAAGGTATCGGTCAGTGCTTGGTTGGGCAGGGTGGGGTGAATTATGGGTCAGTGGCGGATGAGGTGTTGTATTCTCTTCATTTGTTACTTCCTTTATCATTATTTTTATTAGTAGTAACAGCAGTAGTGATTTATGTTATACCTTAGTTATTAAACTGTTCTTATCTCAACCCGTGGGGGGCTACATTATTTGGATTCTCCTTCCTAACTCTCCGGGAGTCGGGGGAGCAAGGGGGGGAGTGAGTGCACAAGCTGTGCAGATTGGTTTAAACCACGACAGACCCTTATGTATGAAATTGCATCAGTCGTAATTTGGATTCGTATGATAACTGGTGCACAAGCTTTGGACCAGAACTTATACCTGAAATTAGTGCAGAATGTTACTAAAGATTTTAATCGTAGTGACTGTTGGGTGTGTGCACAGTTGCCTAAATCAGGAGAAAGCCTGGATCTCCCATTAACTGGAGTTCCAATTCTTAACACTGTCTCATGGACAAACCTGTGGGTGAACACTAGCAATTTGTATTCAAAGGAAAGTGTAAAATTTGGAATAGTTAATCCTAATCCAGGAAATAAACATCACACCTGTGCACAAAGATGTATTACACCAGGAACCAGGGCAGGAGATCATGCTTGCTTAAATGCCACAGATGTAGGTCACCATTCAAATTGCAATCATACTATTAATATAGATGGCATCCTAGTTCAGTGGTGGCCCATTCCTAAAGGGAAAGGATGGTATTGGTTATGTGGAGAAAATGCTTATAAGACTCCACCCCACAACTGGAAGGGGGCATGCACCTTAGTTGCTGTAATACCCAATTTTACTATTATCAACAGGTATCCTTCTGGGACCTAAATTAGAAGTTTCATTAAACGGATTAAGTTTAGTATGAGCAAGGACTTTCTAAGCCTCATGCTTTGCCAGGGAGGAGGGGAGGCCCGGAGGAAGCAGAGACTGGACACCTGACCCAAACTAGCCAAAGAGGTATTCCATATCACAGCACGTCATGCCCAGGATGTAACTGAGAGTTACCTAGAAGGGCTGGGGCTTGCGGGGTTGGAGAAGGTATGGGTCGGTGCTCGGTCAGGCAGGGTGGGGTGAGTTATCGGTCGGCGGGTGGTGAAGTGTAGTATTCTCTTTACTTGCTATTTCCTTTATCATTATTATTATTATTGGTGGTATCAGTAGTGATTTGTGTTATACCTTAGTTATTAAACTGTTCTTATCTCAAGCCGTGGGAGCTACATTCTTTTGATTCTCTTTCCCAGCTCTCTGGGAGTTGGAGCAGCAAGGGGGGGGAGTGAGTGAACGAGCTGTGTGGCTGGGTTTAAACCACGACAGATGGTAATGGTAATATATAAAATGTTGCAAAAGAACTTGCAAAAGGGCAGAAAAAGGGGGGATTTGAAACAAAGGGGACACAAAATCACAAAATGGAATATATAAACCTTTAGAATTAGTTTTAAGCAATATTAAATTTGATGGCTTTGTAACAGTAGCAATGGAAAATTACTGACGTACATAGAAAAAAATAGAGTACAGCTGGAGAACATACTGAGAATTCTTGTACAAGATAAATTGGTACAGTTGATGTAGTTTTAAGAAAAACAGTCTAGAAGAACAGGACACAGGGATAAGGAATATCTGGGAATGGCAGGTGTCCAGGATGGGCTACAGTTATACTAACTGATAAGTAGGAGGATAGGAGGATTATTACGTCTCTGGTGCTAACAAATCAATTAAACTGATATAAGCATCTACTGCATGTGCTTCAAAGGCTGCCAGAAGTGATGAAGATTGTTGGAAGATGTAAACAACCCTCAGAGACCACCACCACATTTCTGTACACATGCAGGGAACTTTTTGGAAAATAACATAATCCATACGTAGCCTCATGAATATGTATGTATGCCCAGGGACTATATAAGGACGGCTTGTGTAGCAATACAGGGACACACGTTAGGAGAGCTATCCCCTGTGTCTCCTGGTGCCGCAATAAAGAATACCTGCTTGTCAACTTGAAAACTTTGTTAGCAAGTTTGTTCCTGGAGTTTTCTCCGAATGAATAGAAACCAACTGTCCTTCCATTATGTTCTCTATATTGTCACAAGAAAACTGGTTTTACCATTGTAATTAACCACTTAACATAATCACTAGGGAGATGGCGTGAGAAAGTAATGAATTAAGAAGTATGATACTTATAAATTGAGCATATTTGATTCAGAACTCTGAACAACAACGAAAACTCATTCTCCACAATGCCAGTTTTTCACACATCTTCAAAATGTTAAAATTTTTAAATGAATACATCTCAATCCAGCTGACATGGAATCTCTCACACACCTGTTTGAGGATTCTGGCTATAGATCCATGATCCATTTTGCTAGTGACTGCATCTTTCCTGAGTCTTGCAGCTACCGTTCCAAGATAGTCAAGTGATGCAACTCTTAATGCCATTTCTGTAGATTTGTTACTGAACTGGTGAACCTAAGAAAAGTAAAATAAACTGTTAAGAAAAAAACTATTTATGCAACTGAGATTCTTCTCAAAAGATATTGCTTGGCCTTCTTAGAAATTCCACATAACTTCCATACTGCATAAAATTCTGTAATTTACTATTACATCACAGATACACTCCTTATTTTACATTTTTTTTTCCTTTATTGGGTCTCCCTCTACAATGTTGCCCTTTCATTTTTTTTTTTTATAAAATAAACTGGACATCTAGTAGAGCAGATATCCTTTGCAAGAGTACAGATCTTAAGCACCATAATGCAACTTCCTCATTATGTATGTAAGTATAAAGAAAGTTACATTTTATCAGGAACAAGACCGTAAAATATTTTTCCAAGAAACAGGTCAAATTACCGTGTTAATTACATAGTAATATTGAAGAACAACTCTCAAAAAACACATCAATGAAAATATTCACATTCTGTAAAATGTCACATTCTATAAGTAAATGTACTATTATTGTTAAAAAACTGTTTGAAGGTTCTGTGCTAAAGGAATCGTCCAGAGTATTTAACATAAATAAATGCAGTCTGACTTTATTCCCAATGAATATCTACACTTATTAGATGCTATACAATGTCATTTTTCAATATGGACTTCCATGAGAAACTGTATACATATGACCTTTACCAAGTTTCATATCAATGATATTCTGATCTAAATTTTATTTCTTTATGCATTACATAATAGTGATACAGGTAAGAAAATCCTTAAATGCTGCATGTGTGTCAACAAATCACAAAGCATTCCTGTAATAGCTTGAGCTGAAATAAGCAAGTTGCATTGCAATAAGAACTAAATTAATATAATAGTTAAAAAATAAGAAGCCCTTACCAATAGCCTTCCTAATAAACTAAGTAGCAACTCTGCAGCTGGCCATTCTGGTTTATTGACTGTGGAAAGAAGATCTTGAATGAAGTTCTCAAAAAGTGGTCTGTAATCTTCTTCCCCTTGTTTACTGCCACACCTGTTCAAAAGAAAATGCATTTTTAAGTGAATTTAAGAGACATTTAAGCTTATCTTTTGATGCAAATAGAAGTAAACCTATGTTTAATCAGAAAATTAGTTGTATGCAATTAAAAAAAAAATCCATATTATTAGCAGAAAAATTGCTTTTATCCATTTACAAACAGTTTAAATGGTTATCACTCCAAGTTGTACTGCAAGCAAAGCAGCTAATCCAGGATACTAGAATTTTGTTCCTAAGATTTATTTTTTTTATTGCTTTGAGTTAAAGTCTGCATTAATTTGGATGGACAAAGTAGGTAAAATTCTAAATCTAAACCTAGAGTGGGGTATTTAGGAGGTGTTATGTCCTTAAACCTGGTCTGACTTATCTCACAATTATAAGAAAACTCAGTATTATGCTCCACAAAAGTTAAAATCAGAATGTAAAAAAAAAATAATCAAAAGATAACATACCTGATAGTGTTTCACTTATATGATACCAGAAGTATGCAGAGATAGCTAGATGGCTCATAAATAGCCTTTTGGTGTAACAGTAGAAATTAACATGATAAAAACCTCAGGACTTTTTGTTATAAATCCCTTTGTTATTCAGGTATAGTTTTTTTTCCCCTGTTGAGCTACTGACATTCTTAAGTTTATCTAAATGAAAATAATCTTAGGAGTTTTATATCTTTGTTATTCAGAAAGTATCCGATTTCATCACTTAAAATATTTACTCAGCCTTCTATTTCATGCATCAGATGAGTAAAAGACCCCTGATAAAAGGAGCCTACATAAACTATCAGACAGATTCTTAAATGTGTAAAGAAATCCCTGCAAAATTTCTGTTCCATAAACATTTTTATCCATACAGGTAGCTCTCTTAGGGATCTAAATATCTATTGTTACAAGTCACTTTATTAGTAGGCATTTAGCATTGTGAAGTGGTTTGGTTTGTCTTAAGGTGTGACAGATTTTATTTGGAGTTGGTTTCATCAATACACTAAAGAATGAAACAGTACTTACTTCTTAAGGAAAATAGAAAGGAAGTTTTGTGCTGTTCTCATAGCTGTTTCATATGAGTTAGTAATAAGCACATCTTGATCCACCTAAAAATAACAAGATTTATTTGTCTAATATTTTAACATACACAGAAATATGACTTCCAGATCAGCATTTCTCATTCATCGAATAATTCCAGCAGACATAAAATTACAATGCTCAATTATTTGAGCACAACCATAAAATATTATACCTACAAAGTATTTCCTGCACACACACAAAAATTATGGCCTTAAAAAAAAAACAACTAATGAACCAGTCAACACCTTACTTTTTTGTTTGATTCCTCCTCTGAATTAGAATCTTTTTCTGTTGATGGCAAATGCACCACACACTGAATAAGCTGCAGAACTAGTGCCGTTACCATCTGAATATACATAGGTTCTCCATAAGTGTCACTGCTGTTTAATCTGTTAATGAGAAAAGAGCATTTACATTAAAATTAAACTAAACAGACCAAACAAAAAAAAAAACCAACGCAAAAAACCACCCAGACTTTTGGTCCTAAGTAACATCTTTCTAAAACTATTACCACAGATAGAAATTTGTGTTCTAGAAATTTATCTAGTCATTTGCTTCTATCTTATGCAGTGAAAGATTTGGTCTAACAAAAAAAGTAAGCACTATTCTCCAGCCAAAGAGCTGAACTGAAACAGCTCATAGATGCGTGATCAGAATACCCATGAAGTTCAGCAGCTGGAAAATCTACAGAAATGTTTAATAAATCAAAGACCTACATCATAAAGCACTTAATAATAGACATTATGTATAATGTCAATATCTTTTAAGTTAGTATAACCAGTACAAATACACTACACCTCACATTTCTCCCCTTCCAAGTGCTTTAACCTGACAAATAATATGGTGTTTACTACCCATATGTACATCAACACCACTTAATGCTACCCGTAACAATATGAAAAGGCGATAATCTCTGACATCATTCTCCCCAAATTATCAAAATAATAACTGGGCACAAACCAGATGGAAATTCTTATATTTATGAAGCTATTTTTTATTACTTGTAAAGAGAAAATGTTTTCATATAAAATTTTAGGTAAGCTGTACCCTTCATGACTATAGCGCACATAGGGAATGTCTTTCAACAGATCAGAGCTAGGACTCCAGAGATAAATAGTGCAGCTATTGTGGCCTTGAGATAGTGTACTCCTACTAAAGGTCTCAATCCAAAAAAGATATCTACCATTTATGCTCCTATGCCTACCACCTTCATATTTGACTGATCTCTGATGTCTGTAACTAAACCAACAGGAAATACTAGGTACAAGCACACATATTAATATTAAGGTTGCTGAATTCAACTTTAAAGTTTCAGTGAATTTATTTTCCTGGATATTTTCTATCCACTCAGAATTAGACAACTTATTTTATTGACAATTTGTCTGTCACAGGGAAAAAATGTATGCAAGCAAGGACAAAATGAATGCCAACAACAAATGTTTTAGAATAATTTAAAGTGTCATTTAACTGAAATCTATTTTAAGTCAGATTCTCACTCAAACTGAACCTGAACCCATACTATTATTCAGAAGATGCACTGAAATCCATCTTAAGCGCTTAAAGGACAGGTAAAGTGAACTGAATGGTTCCTAAATGAAACTCATTCAAAGGAGTATTAGATTGTAAACAATGGGGTTTACATTCTCTCAGTTATCCCCCCCATCCTGACCAGAGGGGAGAAGAAGGGGGGGGGGGGGGAGCAAGTGGCTGCATTGTGCTGAGTTACTGGCTGGATGTAAACCACGACAGTTATTTGTGGTGCCCAACGTGGGGCTCAAAGGGTTGAGATAGTGACAGATCTGACCAGAGTGTGTCTAATTGTATTTGCGATAAGCATTCCCTGATTCAAATTAATAGTCACTCGCCACAACGATGATTTCTTTCATCTCAGTTGTTGAGCTTGGTCTCAGTTTCGTTATGTCACACCTTACTTGAAGCCAGTATTTGCTAGGGTCCTGGGCTAAGGTTCTTGTTTCGCTGTACTTTATGGTAATGGCTTGTGATATGACAGAACTATTGATCATGAAACTAACCTGGTATGTGTTCTCAGCGTAACCATCACCTCTTGTCATGGTTTAAACCCTGTCGGCAAGTCAGACACGCAGTCTACTCTCCCCCCCCCCCTTTCTTCCCCCCGCTCCTGGAGGGATGGGAAGGAGAATTGAAAGAATGCAGCTCCTGCATCCCCCAGCGGCTGCAGGGGGATGCTCTCGGCCGCTGCAGGGCCTGGCTAGGCCGCGGAGCCTGGTTCCTCTGCCGCATCCTCCTGCTGCTCGGCAGCCACCTCCTTCCACTCCTCGACCACCCAAACCTCCACCAGCAGCCGCTCTCTCCTGGCCTCTGGCCCTGCTCCTGCCACCACATGGTCCCCAGACTTGCTCTCCCAGGCCACCTCGGCTGCCAGCAGCTCCCGCGGCAACTCCCCCTCAGCTTCCCGCAGCCTCACAAAGACAGAGGCGAGGACGAGGGCCAGGACGGTGAAGAGCAGCAGGACAGCCAGGTACAAGTCCACGGGCACGTCCATCCCACCCTGCTGCCGGAGCCCGCCCCGTATAACAAGTCATTATCATGAAGTACAATGAAACAAGAACTTTAGCCCAAGGCCCCCAGCAGATAAACACTAACACAGCAAATACCGGCTGCAAGTAAGGTACAACATACTGAAACTGTGAAACCAGGAACAAATTTGAAAGCCAATAAATCAGCATTGTGATGAGTGACTATTAATCCAAAACCATGAATGCTTATCACAAACATGATTAAACACACTCCAGTCAGATCTGTCATTATCTCAACCCTTCCTGCCCCACATTGGGAGCCAAAAAGAACTGTCGCGGTTTAAACCCTGTTGGCAAGTCAGCCATGCAGTCTACTCCACACCACCCTCCCCCTTCTTCCCTCCCGTTCCTGGAGGGATGGGAAGGAGAAATGAAAGAATGTAGCTCCCACGGGTTGAGATGAGAACAGTTTAGCAACTAAGGTGAAACACAAATCACTACTGCTGCCACCAATAATAATAATGATAAAGGAAATAACAAGGGAAGAGAATACAACACCTCACCACCCGCCAGCCGATACCTCGCCCCCACCCAGTAGTGAACTCATTCTTTTGGGTAACTCTCAGTTACATCCTGGGCATGACATGCTGTGGTATGTAATACCTCTTTGGCTAGTTTGGGTCAGGTGTCCTGTCTCTGCTTCCTTCCAGCTTCCCCTCCTCCCTGGCAGAGCATGAGGCTTAGAAAGTCCTTGCTCAGACTAAACATTTGAGCAGTAACTGAAACCATCAATGTTATCTGCGCTGTTCCAAGGCCAAAAGTCAAAGACAGCATTGCACCAGCTACTAGGAAGGAGAAAAAATGACTGCTCCTGCTGAACCCAGGACACCTCTATACTTTGGGAGCCATGTAATGGGAATTATTAATAATTACACTTCTTTTTTTTCCCCCTCGGAGAGCCAACCTATGGAGGAGACATTCCCTCACACCTTCTGCTGTCCCATGAGGCTATTTACAGCACCATTAAAGAATTTTAAAGATTGTGAATACCATTTGAATGCCCTTGAAACCAACCTGGTCTTTCTGCTGGGAACCAGCATGTTGCTACACATGGCTCAGGTCTTGTTTAAGGTTAAACAATTATCTAAGAACACCAGAAGGAGACATTCCCCAAGGCTGGACAGCCATGAGTGGCAGAGTTTGTGCGATAATATGGACAAGTACCTAGGTCAGTGGGCACCTCCAGGGTTGGGACTTCATCCCTGAACAAGTGCAAAATCCAGAAAAACTAGAACAATGTTTAGACTAGGTGGGCTGTCCCACTCGCAATACCCGAGTACAAATAACCATAACATGCTAGGGCTTGGCTTATGCTTACCAAGCCCTGCTCAACGCTACCCAGTACCATCAAGTGGAAAAGAATCTCTCTGGATCTGATGGCAAAGCAACAGACACGACAGCAAGGTGTCCTTCTGCAAGCTGGTTTTGCCATAAAAAAAGAGTATGGTCAAGGGACCTGCACAGGAGATACAATTTTGGGGAATAAAATGGCAAGAAGTATGTCACCAGATACCCACAGATTTGATCAGCAAAATAACAGCAATGTTCCACCAACTCATAAGAAAGAAACACAAGCTTTCTTGGGTGTTGTGGGGCTCCAGAAATGCACATCCCAAATTACAGTCTGATTGTAAGCCCTCTCAATCATGTGACCCGTAAGAAGAATTATTTCAAATGGGGCCCTGAGCTACAACAAGGCTTTGAACAAATTAAATCAGAGATAGTTCATGCAGTAGCCCATGGACCAATCCAGACCAGGCCAGATGTGAAAAATGTGCTTTACACCGCAGCTGGGGAGAATGGTCCTACATGGAGCCTCTGACAGGGAGACTTGAGGGAGACTCAAGGTGTCAGGGATACAGAAGATCCAAGGCCAGCTATACTACAACCGAAAAAGAGATACCAGTGGCCTATGAAGGGGTTTGAGATGCTTCATAAGTGATTGGCACTGAAGCACAGCTCCTCCTGGCACCCTGGTTGCCTGTGCTGGGCTGGATCCCAGTGTGGGTCTCCTCCACACATCAAGCAACCAATGCTACATAGAGTAAGTGGTCTGCACTAATTACACAACAAGCTCGAATACGAAATCCCAGTCATTCAGAAGTCATCCTAAAGTCATCCAGAAGTCATCATAGACTGGCAAGAGGGCAAAGATTTGGAATGTCGCCAGAGAAGGAGGTGATACATGATGAAGAGCCCCCAAAATATAATGAACTGTCAGAAAGTGAGAAGCAATATGCCATGTTTACATTATTGTGGAAAAGCATCTGAGATGGAAGGCAGCTCTACGGAGTCCCCGATGACAAGTTGCAGAAAATCCTGAGAGAGGGTGAATCGAGTCAGTTTGCTGAGGTGAAAATCATCCAGCCGGCCTTGGACATTGCTGAATAAGAGGCCAGTACTTTATCTCTATATGGACTCATGGATGGTGGCAAGTGCCCTGTGGGGGTGGTTACAGCAATGGAAGCAGAGCAACTGGCAATGCAGAGGGAAACTCATCTGGGCTGCTGCACTGTGGCAAGATATTGCTGCCCTGGTACAGAATCTGGTGGTAAAGGTATGCCATGTAGATGCTCATGTACCCAACAGTTGGGCCACAGAGGAATACCAGAAAAACCAACTGGATAAAGCTGCTAAGATTGAAGTGGCTCAGATGGACTTAGACTGGCAACATAAGGGTGAATTATTTTTAGTCAAGTGGGCCCATGACACCTCAGGCCATCAGGGCAGAGATGCAACATACAGATGGGCCTGTGATCGAGGGGTGGGCTTAACAATGGACACTATTGCCCAGGTTATTCACAACTGTGAAACGTGCTGCAATTAAGCAAGCCAAATGGTTAAAGCCTCTCTGGTATGGAGGATGATGAAGTACAAATATGGGGAGGCCTGGCAGGGTGACAATATCACACTCCCACTGACCCGCCAAGGCAAGCGCCATGTGCTTACCACGGTGGAAGCAACCATGGATGTCTGGAAACATGCGCTGTGCCCCACGCCACTGCCCGGAACACTATCCTGGACTTTGAGAAACAAATCTTGTGGCAACACAGCACTCCAGAGAGAATTGAGTCAGACAGTGGGACTCATTTCCGGAACAGCCTTATAGACATTTGGGCCAAAGAGCATGGCATTGAGTGGGTATATCACATCTCCTATCATGCACCAGCCTCTGGGATAATCGAACGGCACAATGGGCTGTTAAAAACTACACTGAGAGCAATTGGTGGTGGGACTTTCAAGCCTTGGGATACACATTTACCAAAAGCCACCTGGTTGGTCAACACCAGAGGACCTGCCAGCAGGGCTGGCCCAGCCCAGTCAGAACTTTTATGTACTATAGAGAGGGATAAAGTTCCTGTGGTGCACATAAATAATCTTCTGGGGAAGACAGTCTGGGTTATTCCTGCTTCAGGTAAAGGCAAACCCACTCATGGGACTGCTTTTGCTCAAGGACCTATACGTAATTGGTGGGTAATGAGGGAATATGGGGGAGCCCAGTGTGTACCTCAAAGAGATTTAATTTTGGGTGAAAAAAAGCTGACGGATTCAATTTCATGCTCTTGTCTGAAATATAACACTTCTATAGCAGCTAAATGCCCATCTCTGCCAGTCCGGACTTTAAATAGAAGATATGTGCTGTCATGATCATCAGCAAAGGATAAAGTCATGGGAAAGCCAGTAGCAGCAGAGGAAGTGTCCCAGAACTGTTCTCAGGTCATCATCGACTGAACCTGACTTCCCTCCAATCATTACCCCAACAATAATGAACTTTGACAAAACCAGACGAGTTTAGCAGTGTCATCAGCAGGCAACAATCCAGCACTACATACCATCTATACTGCCCTGAAAGACTGTCACAACAGATGAAGTCTGACATCATGGACTGAATGAACTCAACAAACTTCATAGGGATGGTCTATGGACCTTAGTCCATAGAATGATATCTCTGTGTGTGTGTGTGTGTGTAAAGACAAAAAGTGATGGTATATTGAAAAATGTGAGCATGATGTAAATGGTATGGAATAAGGGGTGGATACTCTCCTGGGTTCAGCTGTAACAGTTATTTTTCTCCTTCCTACTAACTGCTGGAGTGCTGTGTTTTGGCTTTAGTTTGAGAATAAAGCTGTTAACACACCAGTGTTTTAGTTCTTGCCAAGTAGCACTTACCCTGATCAAGTCTCATGCTCTGCCAGTGAGGAGGGGCAAAAGAAGCCAGGAGGAAACAGAGACAGGACACCTGACCCAAACTAGCCAAAGGGGTATTCCATACCACAGCACGTCATGCCCAGTATAGAAATGGGAGGGAGTCACCTGGAAGGGACCAGTTGCTGCTCAGGTCTGGCTGTGTATTGGTCAGCGGGTGGTGAGCAATTTTAATATGCTTCATTGCTCATTATTGTTTTGGTCTCTCTTCTTTCCCCTTTTCATTTTATATTCTCTCCTCTTGTTATTTCCCTCATCATTATTATTATTGGTAGTATTATATTGTACTTCAATTATTAAACGGTTCTTATTTCAACCTGTAGGATTTACATTCCTCCAGTTCTCCATATCATCGCACCCAGAGTGGGGAAAGGGGATGAGTGAGCAGCTGTGTGGTACTGGGCTTAAACCATGACACTTGCAAAGTGTGGTCTGAGTGTAACCTCAAAGAAATTCAGTTAGAATTTTCCGATTAAGCTTTAGCAATAAAGAAATTATGTAAAAACCATATAAAAAGAACCAAATAATTTTCCAACAATAAACCTTTGAATGCATGCTAACATTACATTTATTTACATACTTAGTAAAACAAAGTATAATATATATCAATTATATTTGTAAGCAGGAATAAATATATCATAAGAAACAGTGATTATTACAAAACAAAGGTGCTGTTACTGTAGAGGTTTTGAATCATAGAATGATAGAATAGTTAGAGTTGGAAAGGACCTTAAGATCACCTAGTTCCAACCCCCCTGCCATGGGCAGGGACACTTCACACTAGACCATGTCACCCAAGGCTCTGTCCAACTTGGCCTTGAACACTGCCAGGGATGAAGCATTCACAACCTCCCTGGGCAACCCATTCCAGTGCCTCACCACCCTAACAGTAAAGAACTTCCTCCTTATATCCAATCTAAACTTCCCCTGTTTAAGTTTTAACCCGTCACCCCTTGTCCTGTCACTACAGTCCTTAATGAAGAGTGTCCCCCCCAGCAACCTTATAGGCCCCCTTCAGATACTGGAAGGCTGCTATGAGGTCTCCACACAACCTTCTCTTCTCCAGGCTGAACAGCCCCAACTTTCTCAGCCTGTCTACATACAGGAGGTGCTCCAGTCCCCTGATCATCCTCGTGGCCCTCCTCTGGACTTGTTCCAACAGTTCCATGTCCTTTTTATGTTGAGGATACCAGAACTGTACACAATACCCCAAGTGAGGTCTCGCAAGAGCAGAATAGAGGGGCAGGATCACCTCCCTTGACCTGCTGGTCATGTTCCTTTTGATGCAGCCCAGGATACAGTTGGCTTTCCGGGCTGCTAGCACACACTCCCAGCTCATGTTTATTTTCTCATCAACCAACACCCCCAAGTCCTTCTCCACAGGGCTGCTCTGAATATCTTCTCTGCTAAATATGTAGCTGTGCCTGGGACTGATCCGACCCAAGCGTAGGACCTTGCACTTTTGAAATATTAATCTTTAACCAAGCACAGCTTGTGGAGTCACAAAGTTTTAAATAACACGTTGATACTGAAGCCTAAAATCTTACATCTACAAAACTATAAATGCTACTGCCTACATATTATCAATCTACATCAGAAATTACCTGAAGTTTCTCAAACTCCTCTTGCTAGTTGGTAGTCTCGCAAGGGAAGTAAAAATTTCTTCTAGGATTAACTGTCTATGTTTTTCATACCTGGAGAACACCTATTTAACAGTTACAGTATTATTAAAAATTATTTATTGTTACATAAAATATCACTTGTGAAATATTGTTAAAAATTATATATAGAAACATATATTTTACATTACATTTAAATAAATTATATTTAATTCATACCTTGGTTTTAATGCATTGCTTTGCTTTTACAAAGCAAGAGTTTCTTTATAAAAATTAAAAAACTTTTTCAAATACAGATTTGTAAAAAAAACTTTAAGTAACAGAAATGCATAAAAAAACAACTTTATTTTTTAAATTTCTTCCAGTGGTACAATACACTGTATAGGAAAGTCACACAGTGACTTTCAGCTTTCAGACTCCAATATATAGCAAAACTCTATGGTAACATAAATTAACATGAACACATGTATGGTTTTAGAGCACATTTGAGAAACCAGTTTTACTTCATATCCTAAGCTTTAATGTTTGCCTGACATGAAATATTATTTCAATTTATGGGGTCAGGACTGTAGAGTCTGCCTCTTCTTTTGTTTAATCAGAATTACTTTTAGAAATACTGGAGTACATCATCTTTAGAAAGACAGAAAACTTCCACTTGAACAAGCACATCTGTGCTGCACTGTGGTTTTCCTGAAATACTATTTTATCCGCCCCATGAATTCCTCACATAGCCACCTCTTCTGAGGAAAAGGACTGATTCTATTATATAGAAGTATCCTACTAGTTCTATAGCTTGTTCCATTGCATAAATTCAGATATTAACAAAGGAAATAAGAAATCTTAACAATGTGTTTTTCCTTAAGACAAGAAAGGACAGGTACAAGGAAGGGGTTTGTTTTTACACTTTAAATAGCATAACTATAATTAAGTAAATTACTTGGCTTAAGCAAGCTATTTCTCTTCAAATAGGAGCTGAGGTAGATTTAACACTGTTCTGAGATTATGATACCAAACATGCAAGAATAAAATTAGTTCTGAACTCCAATCCTCTATTAGCAAAAACACTGCCTATGTAAATGCCCTAACAACTCTCAGAAGTACAGGAACATGAAAATGCAAATTAAAAATTACTTACTGCAGTCACTAATTTTATGGCACATAACTGTAGTTCACTGACATTTTCTACAAAGAAAGGTGTTATTCCCATAGATGATACCTATCAATGGAAATAAGTTATTGTAAGTATATATGACTAACAAACTGATATTTATGCAGCTTTACAAGTAGGATATTCAGTCATCAGGTAAGATATTCAGCAACATGTATTACTTCATATTATTTGTAAATAAAGTTATTAAAGAATATCTGAATACAATCAGGTCAAACTTCTTAAGTGTACAATAAAAGCCATTAAAGATTTGAACATTAAATGTTCTTCTGCCAGTTACATACTACACAAAAAACTAGCCACTGATGTTAATAATTCAAACATTTGTATTGATTCCATACTTCACGTCACTGAGACAATCACACTTTAAAATCTCTGAGAAAAGGAAAACAACCATTCTCAGACAGAAATTTGATAAAACTTACCTGAAGTATAGTTGTATCAGTAAGAAGCTGTATCTCTAGCAACTCTGACAAACCGCTGACAATGTCACAAACTTTGTTATACAACATCACTATAACTCTTTGCTTGTGGGTGGAACACTTGGCACGTTTTGCTTTTGAACTTAAAACACCACCTAGAAAATAAAAAATATCTTTATTATTTTTTCAGTTTTTCACATCAAATATTAGAAAGATGATGATCTTCCCCAAAAACAACTCTTTGACAATAGCTTTGCAAATGCAATTGCTTAGAGAAGAAAAACTATTTAGCAGAATCAACTGGAAAGCAAAAACTTCATAATTTTATAATTGCTCTGAATTCTGAATCTAAGATTTTTAAAACCATGCTTGAAGTTAGACACCCACATCTGAAGGTACGTATATGACAACAAAACACTAAATGCAAAACATTTAGCATACTAACCACCATGAGGATCCACTCTATACACAGGATCATATTGAGGATAGAGAGTGTTCTGCAAATGAAATTTTGTGTATTGAATAACTCTTTCTATTACATCCTCAATATATACAGCTTTAGGCATATTTGATGATGTCATAATACTGACAGCAGTAAGACAAGCATCAGCTGATTTTGTCACTCTCTCCATAATAAGATCTCTCCATAATCTCTCCTCATCTTCAGTGTCATTGTTCTGTAAAAGGCAATAAAAACCAAGACATTGTTAACAAAAAGTCAATTCTTTATCCTTACCAAGTAAAAAGTAACATTATTTTAATATACTCACATACACATACAAAATGTGGTATTTCCTTTAAGATTAAAAAAAATAGATTGCTTTAGAAATCTCCTAGCAATGTGTTTGCAACCTTAAATTACAAGTCTTCAATATATTACTGTATTTTTTTGGTAAAACACAAAGAAGCTATCTGTGCATTATCAGGAATCATTATGAAGGAAGACTGCCACATTGTGGGGAAATGGGGAAAATTAGAAAAAACCTCCCCCCAATCCCCCAAAGTTATATTATAGAATCATAGAATAGTTAGGGTTGGAAAGGACCTTAAGATCATCTAGTTCCAACCCCCCTGCCATGGGCAGGGACACCTCACACTAAACCATGTCACCCTACACTCTGTCCAACTTGGCCTTGAACACTGCCAGGGATGAAGAATTCAAAACTTTCTTGGACAACCCATTCCAGTGCCTCACCACCCTCACAGTAAAGAACTTCCTCCTTATATCTAAACTAAATTTCCCCTGTTTAAGCTTGAACCCATTACCCCTTGTCCTATCACTACAGTCCCTAATGAAGTGTCCCCCCCCAGCATCCCTGTGGGCCCCCTTCAGATACTGGAAGGCTGCTATGAGGTCTCCATGCAGCCTTCTCTTCTACAGGATGAACAAGCCCCAACTTTCTCAGCCTGTCTTCATATGGGAGGTGCTCCAGTCCCCTGATCATCCTTGTGGCCCTCCTCTGGACTTGTTCCAACAGCTCCATGTCCTTTTTATGTTGAGGACACCAGAACTGTATACAATACTCCAAGTGAGGTCTCAGGAGAGCAGAGTAGAGGGGCAGGATCACCTCCTTTGACCTGCTGGTCACGCTTCTTTTGTTGCAGCCCAGGATACAGTTGGCTTTCCGGGCTGCGAGCACACACTGAAGCCAGCTCATGTTCAGTTTCCCATCAACCAACATTGCCAAATCCTTCTCCACAGGGCTGCTCTGAATCTCTTCTCTACTAAACCTGCAGCTGTGCCTGGGATTGCCCTGACCCAGGTGTAGGACCTTGCATTTCACATTGTTTAACTTCATGAGGTTGGCATTGGCCCACCTCACAAGTGTGTCAAGTTCCCTCTGCATGGCATCCCTCCGGTGTGTCAACCACACCACACAGCTTGGTGTTGTTGAAAGCTTACTGAGGGGGCACTCAATCCCACTGTCTATGTCGCTGACAAAGATGTTGAACAAGATCAGTCCCAACACCGATCCCTGAGGGACACCACTCATTACTGGTTTCCAACTGGACATTGAGCTGTAAACGAAAGAAATGCTATAACACTATATATATAACACTAAAGAAACCTTAAGGCAAAATGAAGCTGCTACTTCCAGCATGGGATATGGTTGGCATGCACGGAATCTAACTGGTTACAATATCCCAGACAACCCTGCAACCTTGGTATGTGATAAGAAAAACTGAACAGAGGGTGGAGCAGAGCAAAGTCCCCATGGCCAGGCTCTGCTTTATTCCCTGCAAGAGCTGGAACCTGAAGGCACCATGTACTGATAAACCACCAAGCAGCTGACAGACAAGGAAACTAGATTTACATTTGTAAAAGCCTATTTGTAAAAGTGAGAGAATTTTACACCTATCAGTAACAAAGTGTGTATGACTAAAGTCACTCAAGCTTCATAGGCATAGAGTTAAAAAAATTAAACTAGTGTTACTATGGAGAATCCTGGACAGATCCAAGGGCCGCCTACAAGGTAAGGATGAACAACACTGACAAAGAACTGATAGTGGGAGAGGAGGCTTTGCCCTTCTGTAGGCAGATTAAGAAACAGGGGCAACGAATCTCTAATCAGGAAATACTATCCTTGAATATTGGTACATCCTGAGAACACATGGATATCATCAATACATGGTTTCATGTATCAGCAAAACATGACTAGGGTGTCCTTTTGATGAAAATGATGTAACTTTATGCAAATTTACTGACCACTCTGTACATGGTGTGATGGTTATAGTAAGTTACTAATCTGAATCAAATTGTATAAATATGTGAAATTAGGAAAGGCAAAGCAGGGCAGACTCCATCATAACTCCTGGGATCAGTTGATGCTCTGAACCCTTCTTTTCCACTATAGGAACGTCCATTGGATGAGAGCTTGATGTTATGTGCACTAAATTGACTAATGCCAGCTGTTATTAGTGATTATAGTCTGGTTGTGTATCACTTCAAGCTTGTTTCTGCAGACAGTCCCTATCACTGGCAATCTCTGAACCTTAGCCTCTTACAAATTCATACTTTGTATAATTAAAATCTTCAGCTGAAGCCCGTTTTGTGTAAGTCTCCAGAGACTTGAACACTGAAATAAGGGATTTGACTCAGTGACACTGCCAGTGGGGGTCCCTGAATAGGTTAGTTCAACCACTCTCTGATTCAATAGGCTGTCCAGTATGCAGACAGGCTGGTTGGGCATAAGGGTCTCATCTTTTCTGGGAAACTGGCAGGCTCGTCAAATATAAAGGGTTTGAGGGAAAAAAAAACCCTTGTAATGTGACAGAATTGGCACGCAGGACAAATTTGGACAAGAAGGTGCAAGCCCCCTAACATACATCCACTGGCCTAAGGCAACCACCCATTCCGCGACACACATTTTCTACTCAAGAATGATGTACCTTAATCAGAATCTAAACACATTCTTCTAGTGTTTTCTTCAGTGGCCTATGCACACCAGTTGCTGCTTTGATCGCTCTAGTTTTTGCCACTACAGGGAATTCTTACACAAAAAGACTGTTAAGTCACAAAAAACTCATAAGAATGTAACTTTCTCCACAGACCAACTCATCTATTATCAATGGGTTTAAAACATGTCTTATCAAATATAGCCATTTAGATTTAGCACAGGTTATAGAATCTCTGTATTTGTGTTTACACAAGTTATAAAAACAAATGTACATGAAGTTAATTATGTTCAACCACCCAGCACCACTGAAATATTGCAATAACATCATTAATAGCAAAACCAAGGGGAGTTTTTAATAACTTCTCTGGTACAGAAAAAAAAAAGAAGAGTTATTCAATTCTTTCCTGTTTGTATAACAGCAAAGTTCAACACTGTTGGCTTTCCTTGTAACCTGAGGGGTTGGTGAAACCCTATCAACTTTTTCCCTTTGGGGTAAGAGAATCTAAAAATATCACAGTACATTATATATATGAGATATATACATATTTGAAAAATCAACATAAATCTGAAAATCAGGAGATCCCTGTAAATTTCTTGCATAGAATGGCTTTAAATAATTTGTTCCTTATACAAGAAGCTTAAAGAAACAATACAAAATAACTCCAACCCCCCTAAAAAAACAAAAACAAAACCAAAACCCAAGTAGTTTTACATCTTTTCCATTTATTCCCCTTATTAATCTTGAAAAGAAAAAGAAACGGTAAGAGCAATCTGCCTCTGAAAAATATCCTGACATGGAGGTAGGATATTTCCACTGTGCTGTAAAAGAAGTAAGCTTACTCCTTAGCAGAAGCTTCCTTTGCCATAATGACCTGAATCATGTTTAAAAGGCTTTAAGATAAATCTAAAACTTGTATGGTTAAAGATTGCTTCCTTTTTAATTGAAGCTTTGTCTCTGAATTGTAATCATTGGACAATTTCATTAACTGCTTAGTAATATTGAGTTTTATTACAAAAAGCTAAAAGATAAATATCACTTTAAAGACACTGGCATAAAGACTCTACCATATTAAATTAGAGCAGGTAAACCAGAACTGTCTTTTCACTTATTCTTCATACTGCTGAAGACATTCAAAACCAACTTTGAAAACTCAACAAACTATCTACATGAAAATATTTAGGCACAAATGTCATGTCTCTTTTTTGTTTTATTTTCACGTTCAAATTCCTACTTTCCAGTATACATATTTACTCTCTATTTCTGCAGATCAAGAGTTCTTTCCATAAAAATTAAGAACTCTATCCTTGCCACAATATTGTTTTGATTAGAAATCATGGAAATAGATATATAAAACTTGTAATATCACATTTCAGCCTCATTAAAAAAAAACAAACAACTTCTAAATTCCCATGTAGTTTTAGGTATATAAGAAAAAATCCTAAAATCTTAAACTTCCTGTTAGTTTTGCTTACATTGATAACTTCAACTGTGCAGCATAAGAGGAGACCTAAATAAAGCACTTTCCTAGTTCTTAATGCTCAGAAGGATACAGTTTACATGAAAGCTATAATACAACTTCCATTGTGTAAGGGATGTTTAATGCACACATAGAAAAGTAGCAAAGAAATGTCCAATGCTGCAAGTTACACCAGTTACCATGAATATTTCAGGATGAAACTTCAGTATTTAAAATTAAGTCAAAAGACAACACAGTTGCTCTGAACACATCCGTTAGTTGTCAGTACTATAGTAGAACATGTTTAGTACTGAAAGAATATAATCAGTTGAATTTTACTTCAAATCTTAAAATTGGGCAATCCCTTTACCACATATATATTAAATCAGAAATTCCTTTCACACACACAGAGGATTTGAAACTATCACTATATGGGACTCAAGTGAAGAAAACTATTCTACACAATGGTGTGAAATGATGTAATTCGAAACTCACATGGTTCAGCAATGTAGAAAGCTTTGATCCATCTTGAATATTCTTCTCCAAAATATTCAGAACTTTTACTATTTTATCTGTTGAGAGCTAAAACAAGCAATAAAACACATCAAACAACTGTAGTAACATAAAGGCTTAAAAATTGCTGAGAAAAAAAAAAGTCCACAGATGAACACGTTATGCAATCTGACAAACTTAAATTGTAAGTAAACAGAGATAGGGATTGAATCTCAACTTGCCTGGTTTCTGACACATAACTGAGAATGTTGATAACAAAATTAAACTAGCAAAATATTTCTAAGACTGCAATCAAACTGCATTTCAAGTAGCAAAATCCACCAAAATGTATTTAAAACTGCATAGCTGTAATTAATCATACAATCATAGAATACTTAGGGGCTGGAAAGGACCTTAAGATCATCTAGTTCCAACACCCCTGCCATGGGCAGGGACACCTCACACTAAACCATGTCACCCTAGACTCTGTCCAAACTGGCCTTGAATGCTGCCAAGGATGGAGCATTCACAACCTCCCTGGGCAAGCTATTCCAGTACCTCACCACCCTAACAGTAAAGAATTTCTTTCTTATATCCAGTCTAAACCTCTGTTGTTTAAGTTTCAACCTGTTACCCCTTGTACTATCACTACAGTCCCTAACGAACAGTCCCTACCCAGCATTCCTGTGGGCCCCCTTCAGATACTGGAAGGCTGCTATGAGGTCTCCAGGCAGCCTTTTCTTCTCCAGGCTGAACAGCCCCAACTTTCTCAGCCTGTCTTCATATGGGAGGTGCTCCAGTCCCCTGATCATCCTCATGGCCCTCCTCTGGACTTGTTCTAACAGTACCATGTCCTTTTTATGTTGAGGACACCAGAACTGCACACAACACTCCAAGTGAGGTCTCATGAGAGCAGAGTAGAGTGGCAGGATCACCTCCTTTGACCTGCTGGTCACGCTTCTTTGGATGCAGCCCAGAATAAGGTTGGCTTTCTGGGCTGTAAGTGCACACTGATGGCTCATGTTCATTTTCTCATTGACTAATACCCCCAAGTCCTTCTCCTCAGGGCTGCCCTGAATTTCCTTCTTGCCCAACCTGCAGCTGTGCCTGGGATTGCTCCGACCCAGGTGTAGGACCTTGCAATTGTCATGGTTAAACTTCATGAGGCTGGCATCAGTCCAACTTACAAGCATGTCAAGGTCCCTCTGAATGGCATTCCTTCCCTCCAGCATATCAACAGAACCACACAGCTTGGTGTCATCTGCAAACTTGCTGAGGGCACACTCAATCCCATTGCCCATGTCAGCGACAAAAATATTAAACAAGACCAATCCCAACACTGATCCCTGAGGGACACCACTCGTTACTGGTCTCCAGCCGGACATTGAACCGTTGACCACAACTCTCTGTGTGTGACCATCCAGCCAGTTCTTTATCCACTGAGTGGTCCACCTATCAAATTGACGTCTCTCCAATTTAGAGACAAGGATGTCATGTGGGACAGTGTCGAACGCTTTGCACAAGTCCAGGTAGATGACGTGAGCTGCTCCACCCCTGTCCATCACTTCTGTAGCCCCATCATAGCAGACTGCCAAATTGGTCAGGCAGGATTTCCCCTCAGGGTAGCCATGCTGGCTGTCACCAAGCACCTTGTTGTTTTTCATGTGCTCTAGCATGACTTCCAAGAGAATCTGCTCCCAGATTTTGCCAGGCACAGAGGTGAGACTGACTAGTCTGTAATTCCCCGGGTCATCCATTTTCCCCTTCTTAAAATGGGGGTTATATTTCCCTTCTTCCAGTCAATATTATTAGTCAATAATATTAGAGGGAACACAAGTTTTTGTATGTTTAACAAATTTAAATGCTTAAAAAGAGTTAAATACTATGAAGATGTACCTTGTCCATAATGCCCATTGCTTTGATTTTTGCAGATTCACTACCCAACTCACTAAGCTGATGCTTTCCCAGTAGCAATTCCTGCGGAATCTCATCATCACCACCTAAAAAAAACAAACAAATAAGCAAAAACCCAAACAACAACACTAAACATTAACAATCATATTTCAAGTAAGGCTTGAAGGAAAAATGTACTTTCCAGTCAATATGAAAATGCCAGATAAAGAAAAAGAAGTGATTTTTCAAATAGCTGGCATCTAGTAGTTCCATCTAATGAAGACTGATGATGATAACTTTTGGCTGTGTTAAAATGGCTACTTGTTAAATATGACTGAAGGTAATAAATAAAAATATTTTTAATATAACAAAGTCTAGCTCTTGTGCAATCACCCTCATTTCAGTAAAACCAGTCTTAAATGATTGCAGTCCTAATTCTAAAGTTCAAATCTGGGGAAGAGCAATATATGAAAACACATAGGAAATTAGGTACCCTGGAATAATCACATTTGCCCTTACAAAGAAACCTTACAAGTCATATAGAAAGAAGCAATTACTTAATTTTTTAATCTAAGTTTGTAGACACCATTACTGTAGTGATTTGTTTACTGTGCTCCTCCCCTTGTTCTAATCTTGTGAAAAAGATGGTAGGAAAAAAATTAATGAATGCTCCATTAACCATTTCAATATAAAGTCATCTTGGTCAACCCGAACTACTACCTTAGACACTTATACTAAGTTGGTTTATTTTCCACTGAAATGGATAAGGAGCACACAGTGATTCAGTACCTCATCCATAAGTGCATAAGCACTCTGCTGCCAAACTGAATAATCAATCTCTGTTGAGCCAAAGGCCACAACAGATGCAAAATTATGTGCCTCAGACATTACTGGCAAGAGAACCATCTTACATTAGTGTTGCTCACAAAGATATGTCTGTCAGAAGATAACACCTTAATGACATCCCAAAGATACATCCTATCCACTCCAGAGAATTATTTGCCTCATTGTGATTTATGTCCCTTTTGGATTCTACAGGGACAAAGAAGAAGGATCTTCTTCCTGTAGCAGCAAGTGAAATTGGAAAGGTAAATGCCTCCACTCAAGGTGGAAGCAATATAAATGCAGTATACTGTAGCATGTACCACAGGCAGTTAAATCACAAAGGAGGAAGTTTGAATATACTGAGATGCAATTTTTTTTCTTTCCTGTGTTTCTAATTGGTGGAAACATTTTGAAAATTTCTGACATATTACCAAAAGCTGTTAAATCCATGTCTTCTAAACTTTCCAAAATATTCTCTATTGAAGCAGTAAATCTTTTGAAAGTTGAAGAATCCATCATTTCTGGAGAGAAAACAAACAAAAAAACAAAAAACCCACAGTATATATAATTATTTTATATACAAAACAGAAAACACAAACTGTAGAAAATAAATCTTCTAAAATTACCTTCAGGTGTTAGTTTAGGTTCATACGCTTTCCTCCTCTTTTGTTTTTCTTTTTTCTTAATTTTTCTAGCCACTAATTAAGAGAATAAAGGTTTGTTTATATTTCTTAAGCTTATATTCAATTCTGCATGTAAAGATGTTTATTTTAAAATGTTTAACATATCCTTTAAAAATACACTAGTATTATGGAAGAAAATAAAGATTTTAAAACAACCAGTTACCCTCACTGAGACTAGGAGAAGGAAAATAATCATCCATATCAGAGTTTTCGGGACTGCGATTACGGTAACGGCCACTACCAGGAGTCCTCCTTCCTTCATGATAATAACCACTTCTCCTATGGTCACCAGAACTTCTTCTGTCATGTTCTTCATACTCCCAAGCTTCATCTCTATCCTTTTTATGTCTTTTACGAGAAGCTAGAAATGAAATTCATTTTCATTATAAGTACAAAAATTCTACTTTTAATAGCTCAAAATTATACATTTCCAAGTTAAACACTATAGATGTTCTGTAAAATAAGTGAACATTAAAACTATCATATAAAATTCTGTTATTCTAACAACTTCTTTTGATTTACATGAAAACTGTTTATAAGACATTTATCCTTTTAAACAAAGTCAGGAAAGTAGAACAAATAAAAATAAGTTTGATACTTTCATAAGAGAACCTTGAGATAATTTCTTCAGTTATCTAAATTGTGACTATTACTGGGTGTCCATGTTTCAATTCAGTGATTGCTTTGCTCACCGAATGCAGCAAGTTCCAATGAGACTTGGAAACCTAGTTACTTAAAAATATTCTATTTTGCCAAGACAAACAAAATTTTGTTTTGATATATATATATTGCAGGAAATTCAATGTAAAGGAGAAAGCTGGAGCCATAATTCTGGGCCAGGCAGCAAGTATATACCACAGAAGGTTATTATAACTAGTTTTCAGTCAGGACTAAAATGTCTTGCAGAACTGAATGTTGAAAGACTGAGATACATGTTCTATACAGAAACCTGGTGGAAATAAAGTGGGGAGAGGTGGTATTGAGAGTTTTTTGTTGTTTTCAAAGACAGTCTTGAAGGGGAGAGGGTGCTAATATGTAATAGAAAAAGGATACGGAGGAGGAGGTAATTTCATCCATGAAATCAGCTAACTTTCCATTATCTAAGGTAACAGGATAACTGGGCTAGCAAAGAGATGTTTAAAACAGACTGTGTTATGAAGATAAAAATGGCTCCAAAACATTACATCCTAGACTAGCAGAGCTTATTATTTTTCTGAACTTGCATATAATAGCCCTGAAATCTGTGTATCTTTACCAAAGTCTCCTGAAGTTTAGAGAGGTATGACTGTATATAGAGTTGTTTATGAGCAAAATGGCTCCAGACATTCAAACAGAACTGGAACAGAACTGACAAATTTATGGAGAAGCATAGGAAACATACCAGGATAAAGTTAATAGTCAGCCTAGGCTCAGAACTAATAAAAATAACATTGAACCTGTGGTGATACTAATACTCTGCACTGCACGCTAGAGGGCTCCCACTTCTGAAAACAGTCTGAAAGAGTTATTGAGGGAAAGTACTGTTAAAAGACGGAACCAGTTAAACAATGGATGACATATTGAATATAATCCAAGTGTGAACATAAAGTTTGATTTAAGCACAATACTTGGCAGTTACTCTCCTGTCTAAGATGAGTTGTATGGTACCTCTCATGAATTTTATGAAATCAAATATTTCAGTCAGATTAAGATGGTTATCTAAAAGGTAGTTTTAAAAATTTCTTTTCAAATTTTTGTATCTGATTTACTGCGTTGGCATATCCAATTTTTGGATTTCTATGTTTAATGAAAGAAAAAGTGGGAACTAAAGTACTAAAGTGTCTTGCACAGTGGTGTTTTCTACAGGGTGTTACTCAAATCAGTCATAATTACAAGTTCAGTTACTACATAAGACTTCTATTCTTTGCTTCCTGTTCCTCTGGATGGACTTTTAGAGGCTGTCCTATAGGTTTAACTCAGTGTTGTTTCACAGTAGTGATATTTAAAGAATACAAATTGATAATTTCTACTGAATGTATTTTTTTAACTGTTGAAAAGTTATATGTATGGTATAGGATACCATTTTGTACACGAGTGCAGGAAGGAATGCACTTCTGTTTTAAAGCAGTGTTCAAGTGTTAAGACTGTGTCATGGTTTAAACCCAGTCTGTGACTCAACCACGCAGCCCGTTGGCTCACTCCCCCCCCTTCCTCCCTCAGCTCCCAGAGGGATGGGGAGGAGAATTGAAAGAATGTAACTCCCACGGGTTGAGATAACAGCAGTCCAGTAACTAAGGTATAACACAAAACCACTACTGCTACCACCAATAATAATAATGATAAGGGAAATAACAAGGGAAGAGAACGCAGCTGCTCACCACCCACCGACCAATACCAAGCCCAACTGAGCAGTGAACTAGCCCTTCTGGGTAACTGCCCCCACTTTTACATCCTGGGCATGACGTGCTGTGGTATGGAATACATCTTTAGCTAGTTTGGGTCAGGTGTCCTGTCTCTGCTTCCTTCTGGCTTCCCCTCCTCCCTGGCAGAGCATGAGACTCAGAAAGTCCTTGGTCAGAGTAAACATTACTGAGCAACAACTAAAAGCATTGGTGTTATCAGTGTTGTTCCCAGGCTGAAAGTTTAAACCACAGCACTGTACCAGCTACTAAGAAGGAGAAAAAAATGACTGCTACTGCTGAACCCAGGACAGACTGTTAATAGTAAATACAAGTTCTGAAGATGAATCCATGAGCTGTTTAAAATTGTGGTTTTGTTAATAAGCTATGAATAAAAAATCAAGTTAATTGTAACACTTGTGATTTTAAAGCCGATAGTTATTGTCAGTACTCCGTTGTATGGGATGGGAATACCTGTCAGGAAAAAATTGAGAAAGCATAAGATCTATGTATATTAATATTATTACAAAATATCTAGTCAGCCATCAGTAAAATGAAACTATTAAAGCATGTGTGGGGTTTTTTTAATCCATTGGGAGGGGTATGTTTGTAGATATATGCAAGGATCAGAATATACGCCTTGAGGTTGTATCTGTGTGTGGTTTCTTTGTGCTCAGGAAAAAATAATCAGATGGTATCAAATGCAGAAGTTAGTAAGAAGATGTATACAATGTATTTTATGTAAAATCTTATTTTGTAAGAGGAGACCCAGCATAACTTACGGTGTAGCAAGCAGTCTGAACTAATTTATTTGCTTGCATGGCTTCTGGGCTACAGTTGGCTCATGTCTAAGTAGTGTTTACTGAATGATACTCTAATATTTTACCTATTTATGACACAGTTCCCAAACTTTTCTTCTATCATGTTTCTTCTTCCATTTTTGAGCGTGTGACCATAGGGTTTATTTTGGTGGGTTTTTGTTTTGTTTTTTTTTTTGTTGTTTTGTTTGGTTTTTTTAATTGGGGGTGTGGATGGAGTATATTTTTTGTTTGGGGTTTTTTTGTGTGTGTGTGATTTTTTTTTGTGTGTGTGGTTATTTTTGGATTGTTTTTTAGGAAGTTGCTGAGGGGTGGTACAGATGAGCTCCCAAAATATTCTGGAAGGGTTCACATCTGGAAAGGAGAGGAGCTAAAGGCAAAGATATTAAAAAAAGGGAATATAAGATGACTGAATAATTCTAGTCTGGAAATTGATGTGAAGTTCTAAGATGCAGAATAATGAAATACCAGAATTACATTTCAGTAAGAATGATGAAGGCAAAATGCTTAACTAGTTAAGGAAAAAAAGTTGGTGGAATGAATAAATAATTGAAATAAATTATGTGATATTATTGATAAGGGTGGGATAAATTGTTTAAAAAGTTTTGATGTATTTAAAGTGAAAACGATAAAATATGCAAATAATGAAATTTACACGAACCTGAAAATTACATTACAGGACTTCTATATTTAGCTATATCCACTGTGAGGGAATTACTGTTACACTTCCAGCTCCTGGTATCTTTAGACTGTATCTCTCTTCGAAAAGGAACTTTATAAAGTATTTAATTTATTGAGATGACTCTCTGAAGTATAGTCTGAATATTATATGTTTTACACTGATAACTAAAATTTCTGGTTGGTTTTTTTTGTTTTAAACTTTTTTTTCCTGTTTGGAATGTAGACATTGCTAATATTAGAAGGTGAGATGAATTTGTTCCCCTCACGTTGCTTAGTTAGAACTTACTATTCACA
Source organism: Melopsittacus undulatus (assembly GCF_012275295.1). Classification (NCBI taxonomy): domain Eukaryota; kingdom Metazoa; phylum Chordata; class Aves; order Psittaciformes; family Psittaculidae; genus Melopsittacus; species Melopsittacus undulatus. Next base: position 612,499 of record NW_022993950.1, on the reverse strand, counting down.
TAAAAATCCATTGGTGCTAATAGGATTAAAGGTTTTGTGAAGAAGTTCTTTACTGTGAGGGTGGTGAAGCACTAGAATGGGTTGCCCAAAGAAGTCGTGAATGCTTCATCCCTTGCAGTGTTCAAGGCCCAGTTGGACAGAGCCTTGGGCGACATGGTTTAGTGTGAGGTGTCCCTGCCCGTGGCAGGGGGTTGGAACTGGATGATCTTAAGGTCCTTTCCAACCCTAACCATTCTATGAAATGAAGCAAACATTTATAGTGTTGAATTGTTTTCATTGAAGGATTTGTGCAAGTGTAATGCAGAACCTAAAGAAGTGGTGTGCTTGAAAGGAAGAACCTGATTTGATGTAGTGGTTATAGGTGGATGCTTGAAAAGACCAACCTTTTAGTTTTGCATGTTGCTTTTTTCTTTTAAATTGCTACAATAAATGGGGGTGTTGATTGTAGCCATACTACTATAGGAGCTATTTGAGATATGAGAAGGGCATTGTGCCATGTGATTCATAAAAACATCGTTAAGACATTGTTTTGAAAAGATTACTTTATAAATGCATATTATATTATTTGTTCTCTTTACCAAAACTATTTCTGTTGCTAAGGTGCATTCCTTCACTTCAAAGGATTAGGCTTGTCTGTTTAATTTCTAGTCCAGAATAGGGTTAGTCTGTTCTCAAGACTTTTCAGGGGGGTGTTTGTTTATGAATGCTTTTGTGAATGACCATGTTTCAAAAGCTTTAGAAATGTAAGTGTGTGGTGGGGATGAGGGAGTCCAAGGAGTTTTGTGTTGTTTCCTAGAGCCGGGAGCAAGTGGGCCATTCCATTTCTGTTCAGATTTGAAGAAATGTAGACAAAAGGGATAAAGGCAGAAGAAAAACTGAGGCACAAAGAAGTGAATATGACAAGATCAAAATCAAAGAGCAAAATAATTGATAGCCAAAAGAGGAAACATGGTTTTCTAGCCCAATTTGGAGCCCCATTCCTTTGCTACGATTTCATAGAATCATATACTAGTTAGGGTTGGAAAGGACCTTAAGATCACCTAGTTCCAACCCCCCTGCCATAGGCAGGGACACCTCACACGAGACCACATCGCCCAAAGCTCTGTCCAACCTGGTCTTGAACACTGCCAGGGATGGAGCATTCACAACCTCCCTGGGCAACCCATTCCAGTGCCTCACCACCCTAACAGTGAAGAACTTCCTCCTTATATCCAATCTAAACTTCCTCTGTTTAAGTTTTAACACATTACCCCTTGTCCTATCACTACAGTCCCTAATGAAGAGTCCCTCCCCATATCCCTATAGCCCCCCCTTTAGATACTGGAAGGCTGCTCCATAAAGCCTTCTCCAGGATGAACAGCCCGAACTTTCTCAGCCTGTCTTCATACGGGAGGTGCTCCAGTCCCCTGATCATCCTCATGGCCCTCCTCTGGACTTGCTCCAACAGCTCCATGTCCTTCTTATGTCAAGGACACCAGAACTGCACACAATACTACAAGTAGGGTCACACAAGAGCAGAGCAGAGGGGCAGGATCACCTCCTTCAACCTGCTGCTCATGCTTTTGATGCAGCCCAGGATACAGTTGGCTTTCTGGGCTGTGAGTGCACACTGCAGCTGGTTCATGTTCATTTTCTCATCAACAAACAAGTCCTTCTCTGCAGGGCTGCTCTGAATCTCTTCTTTGCCCAACCTGTAGCTGCGCCTGGGATTGCTCCAACACAGGTGTAGGATCTTGCGCTTGTCATGGTTAAACTTCATGAGGTTGGCATCAGCCCACCTTACAAACATGTTGAGGTCCCTCTGGATGGCATTCCTTCTCTCCAGTGTATCAACAGAACCACACAGCTTGGTGTCATCTGCAGACTTGCTGAGGGCGCACTCATTCCCACTGCCCATGTCACCGACAAAGATGTTGAACAAGACCGGTCCCAACACTGATCCCTGAGGGACACCACTTGTTACTGGTCTCCAGCTGGTCCTTGAGCCACTGACCACAATTCTTTGCATGTGGCCATCCAGCCCGTACTTTATCCACTGAGTGGTCCACATGTCAAATTGATGTCTCCCCAATTTAGAGACAAGGATGTCATGCAGGACAGTGTTGAACGCTTTGCATAAGTCCAGGTATGTCATGTCAGCTGCTCCACCCCTGTCCATCAGTTCTGTAGCCCCATCATAGAAGACTGCCAAATTGGTCAGGCAGGATTTCCCCTTAGTGAAGCCATGCTGGCTGTCACCAACCACATTGTTGTTTTTCATGTGCCTTAGCATGCTTTCCAGGAGAGTCTGTTCCATGATCCTGCCAGGCACAGAGGTGAGACTAACTGGTCTGTAATTCCCTGGGTCTTCCATCTCCCCCTTCTTGAAAATGGGGGTTTATATTTCTCTTTTTCCAGTCATCAGGAACTTCACCTGATTGCCATGATTTCTCAAATATGATGGCCAGTGGCTTAGCAACTTCATTCGCCAGCTCCTTCAGGACCTGTGGATGGATTTCATCAGGTCCCATGGACTTGTGTACATTCAGGTTCTTAAGGTGGTCTCGAACCAGAGCCTCTCCTACAGTGAGCCTAGGGTCTTCCTTTCCACAGTCCCTGCATCTGCCTTCCATGACTTGGGTGGTGTGGTCAGAGCCTTTACCAGTGAAGACTGAGGCAAGGAAGTCATTAAGAACCTCAGCCTTCCCCAAATCCAGGGTAGCCTGTTCTCCTAATAGCTTCCAGAGAGGGCCCACATTGTCCCTAGTCTGTTTTCTATTCGCAGTGTGCCTACAGAATCCCTTCCTGTTATCTTTCACATCCCTAGCGAAGTTTAATTCTGTCTGTGCCTTATCTTTCTTAACCTGGTCCCTAGCTCCCTGGACAACATCCCTGTATTCTTCCCAGGCTGCCTGTCCTTGCTTCCACCTTTTATGAGTCTCTTTTTTCCCCTCTAAATTTCCTCAGCAGTTCCTTATCCATCCAAGGAGGTCCCCTGGCCCTCCTGCTGCACTTCCTTCTAGTTGGGATGCAACACTCCTGAGCTTTTAGCAGGTGATCCTTGAATATCAACCAACAGTCTTGGGCCCCCCCTACCCTCTAGGGCTATTTCCCATAGAACTTTACTAAGCAGGTTCCTGAAGAGGCCAATGTCTGCCCTTCTGAAGTCCTGAGCAGTGAGCTTGCTGCACGCTCTTCTCACTGCCTTGAGGATCTCGAATTCGACCATCTCATGATCGCTGCAACCAAGGCTGCCCTGGAGCGTCACATTTCCAACCAGGCCCTCCCTGTTGGTGACCCTGGGGTTAAGCATGGCACCTCTCCTTGTTGGCTCTGCTATTACTTGCGAGAGGAAGTTGTCTTCCGCACAGTTGAGGAGCCTTCTGGATTGCTTGTTCTGGGCTTTACTGTCCTTCCAACAGATATCAGGGTGATTGAAGTCCTCCATGAGGACCAGGGCTTGCGAACATCAGGCTGTTCCTGTCTGTCTGTAGCGCACTTCCTCCACAGATTCCTCCTAATCAGTTGATAACAGATCCCCACGGTAACGTCCCTTATAGCTGTTCTCACTGTGACCCTGACCCACAAACTCTCTGTTGACTGCTCACCTGTCCCCGGACAGAGTTCTGTACTCTCCAGCCTATGACTGACATAAATAGCAACTCCCCCTTCCCATTTGCCAGGCCTGTGTTGTCTAAAGAGCCTGTAACCTTCCATTCCGGTACTCTGGGAGCTAAAGAATGGGTTGGTTATGATAGAGAAACATGTCTTATAAAAAGCAGAGAACATAAGTTTTATTATCACCTTGGACTGCAGCCCTATAACAAAGGCAAAGGACTTAGTGTTGACTCTTCCTTTCCTTCCCCAGCAAGGTCAGAGCTCTTCAGCTGAGGAGTGGAAGACACTTCTCCAATTCCCCTATTCTAACAACTTACTAAATAGAGTGAATGGCAGCATGATACTTGACCTTATCATTCTTCTTTACTTGGTGTTAATATAAGTTTCATGTAGTTTTACTCATTTTGTCTGAACCACTTGTAGTTAGCAGTGTATGATTTCTGCCCCTGGCAGTAGAAAAAGCATAAAAGCTTTCAAGTACTAACTGCTTCTGTTTCAAGTACTTCTGTTTTACACTCCCCCACCCCATTTTTTTTTATTAGTTGGAAATTATTTAAACTGTTTTGGAAGAAAAGCTTTTAAGTCTGGCAGTTATAGAAAGATAAATATTTAAAGTTATTGAAGTTTATAAAATTCACATGGAACAACAAAATATCTAGGTTTGCTTATATTAGTGAAGTAAAGCTGCAAATTAGTAGGGTTTGAATGAGACTTTGATTATATTACTTTAATGATCTAGGTTACTGTTGATTATACCACCTTTATTTTATGACTTGCTAAATTACAACAGCATTTCATCATGAACCCTGTTCTTTTGAATTGGGGATTTGAGAAATTGCCTGAGTTAAACTGCTGGCATGTTCAACTTGCTGATTATTGTAGTTCACTTTATGTACTATTTCCCTGTCTACTGATAAATTTTTTTTAAGCCTGTGAGTGCTATGTGATTTCTTAGCTTGATTTCTTACAGAAAGAAACGCAAATGTACCAAATATTGGTAGAGAAGGTTCAGAATCGGCAATATCTGGAAGAGGAGTGCAAGTCTGAAGTTTTAAGGCAAAGCTTAATGAAGACTGGCTTGGCTGAATGCGGTATAAGCCCTAATTAGTCCTCCCCTGCCATGTTATCTTAGCATAAAATCAGTCATAACTTCACTTCATAAAATTGACCAACATCCCTGTAGCGCTGCATTAAGAGTCAGATGTTGTTTGTCTATATATAGTATATCTAGATAGATGAGGGTTAAAGGGTGATATTCACGTTAGTGATGCAAAGCTGCATGAAACAAGTTCTCCTTAGTTCTGCTGCATGTGAAACAGGTTGTTTTGTTCTTTGTATCTCCCTGTACTAGGGAGAGAAGCAGAGAAAGTGTCTTGGTTTATATTTAGAGCTTCTGATGATAGTGCCTTGCTTCTTTCCATCCCTGGCAAAATGTATGGACTCTATGAAGTGTGCCAGAATTCTCAGGTTTAAATGTTGTTTTTAAATGATACTGGCAATATTGGGGCACCACTTTGAGAGGACAGACTTCGCAATTTTAGGCTACTTGGTTACAAGGAGGTAGATTTAAATAGCAAAACAGCCTCATCCCCTCTTCCAACCTGAAACAGTTTTACAGAGCTGAAATATAGTTTTTAAATTCTCATGTGCTTTCTTTCTGAAAATCTAAAGAATCCCTTCTAGTCTGTAATAAAATTGAGTCTATAATGGAGAAACATTTCTGACCCAAATTATGAAGACATTCACGTCCATTTTTCTGGTTACTTTTTTTTACATAGGGTACTGCTCAACTTGATGAGGGTGGTTTTTTTTGTTTGTTTGTTTTCTTTGCATTAAACTCTTAAGTGGGTGTTAAAAAAAATCCATTCTCCTTTACATCTGTGGAAGTAACTACTATCAGTTGTGGTTGGTAGCAAAGGGTAATTTATAAGGTAAACTGCTTTGACTTGTCTGTTTTTCTCCTACTCTGTATAGCATTTGTTGCAAAAAAGCAAGTGCTTCAGGTTTTCATCACATCTTTTGTACTCACAAAATCATGGAGCTTTATGTTTCTTTGGAACACTAAATAGGGTAGTGTGTGCCAAAAAGTTTATATAATCCCGAATTTCAGAATATAAACTCTAAAATCAGTTATCAAGAGATGAAATTTTTCATGTTTGAAAACAATTGTTTTATTTAGATACCAATGCTACATTTATTTTTTTTTCAAAGTTACTTTTGCTCTCATGTTTAATCTTGCCAAGCAGTGTGTTTTTGAAAGATGTCAGTAATCTTAATTAAAATGTTAAATTCCATTAAATAATTTGTGATTTTTTTTTAAACAATGTTAGCATACTGTCCTTTAGAAAGAGTATATCTTATCTGTATGCTGTGTGAGCAATATAAACTACCTCTTGTAAATGAACCAAATGGAACGAATTTTGGATAGTAAATGCTATAAAATTCCAACAGTAATTGCATTACCAGTAAATTGTGCAAATGCATCCAATAGGGTAATACAGCCAAAGCTCTTTATGTGGTTCTGCACATAGTCAGTAAAAACACCAATTTGTTTAATCTTTTTCTGCATAATGACCATGACACTTGTTTATCTTTAAGACCTTCCATCTAATAATTTTGGAAAGCATCAGCTAATTTAAGTTACATTTTATAGGGCGTGAAAGTCTCAGACAGTTGTTTGAGTTGGTTGTTGAGTAGAGGAGATACTCATGGCCCCGCTGAGGGAAGAGGCTGCATCATGTGCTGTCTCTCTTCCATCTAGCAGCTCAGAAGTGTGGGAGTGGATTTAATGAGGGGAGGAAACTGGGTGTGTTACAGAGGACTGTTGTAGAGCCTTTGGATGGAGGAATTGCATCATTGTGGTGAGGGGATGAGGGGGAATAATACACCAATACAGAGGAAAAGCATCTTAACTGCCTACAGTGCCGTACGGCGTCTCTTACAGATGTGCATGGAGCTTAGGTTGAAAAGCAGGCAACAAGATTAGGACAAAATGGAATAACATCACAGGTCAATATTAATTCCAATATAAAAAGGTGGTGAGCTGCTTTTGAACTGCAACACACTATATCTGTTTTTATATACATTTCCATTGGCATTGATTGTGGTTCTCTACAGAGATGTTATAGTTGTGCATCTGTTTCCTTACTGTGTATTAAAGAAGTTTAGAGGTTTTTTTAATTGTTTTTCAAAGACAAGAGGCAAAAATTACATGACTACAAGACTTGTGCAAAAAAATTGACCAGTTTATCAGTGCTGCATGACAAAACAGAGCACGGTACAGTTGTGCTGACTCTGCAGGGCAAAATAAGATGAACATGGGCACAGCTATTCACAATTAGTCATTCCTCTACAAAGTTTATTTTGAAGTAGATAAAAATGGCCAAAATTATAAGTATTTATAATAAAGAGTTATTATTAATTTTATACATAAATAAAGACTACCTGGAATATAAACACCCAATTTCCTCCTGAATTCTGCCAAACATTTATGCAATAACACATTTAGCACTTACTGTATGAGAATGATTTCATTGATTTTTAATTTTTCACCATTTAACAGAATGCCCCTTCATGAGATATTCAAAGAAATTTCTCTTCTTCTATAACAATCTCTATGTCATTTTCTTAAAAAGTTCATTTTTAGGAAGCCAAAAGAATTCTGAATTACGTATTTGGAACAGTACAAACTTAATTCAGTGTACTTGTCACAAATCTTTCATTCTCTTGATCATTTTGTCTTGTTTTAATTCAGTTCGGTTCATAGAATCATAGAATACTTAGGGCTAGAAAAGACCTTAAGATCATCTAGTAGATAATCATTCAACAGCATCCTCTGAGAAATATAATTTATATTTAAACTAGATGTCCTAAATGAATTGTTTAGAATGATGGCCAGATGTCAGGTGGATACAGTGAGCCTAGAAGCCCTTAAAACATGTAATTACTGTGAAAGTTTTCCTTAACTTGCTTTACTTTGAATTTAAGAATTTCAGCAGCCACTGTGGCTAATAAGTAGATTAAGATCTCTCTGAAATTCCTGACAATCCTCTTTATTCTGAACCAACTTAAATAATTTTTCTTTACTTATTCATTTATTAAATTTAGTGTTACAAATTATTAACATCATAAACAGGTGAAATTATATGGTAAACAGAGAATACAGAATCGTGAATGAAGCAAATAATCTGATTACAAGTTAATTCATGGTCAAAACAACATTATTCAGTTATACTTTAAATGGGGAAAACCCCCCAAACAAAACAAAGGACATTCTTTTCTGCTTCTTTGATAAAGATCAGAGGTATCACTATTATAAATTTTACATGTATGTGTGCATATGTATTGCATATCTGTTACAGAACTTCTTGAAACATATTGAAAATGCAGAATAAAAAAATCTTTCTCTTTTGGATCCTAAGAATGACTAAGCAGCGAAACATTGTTTTACAAAAGTTCAGTAAGATGTTTAGATAGTTTAGATAGGCAAAGGTGGAAAGAGTTTAAAGTTGCGAGAAAATCATTATAAGCAAGAATTAAATATATTTTGGTCCAGTCTTCAGTCACTAGGTTTTCAGCCCGGTTAACATTTAACATTTAATTAAAGTCTTTAAAATATAAGTAGTGTAAGTACAGTTGTTTTTAGAAAAGGGTAATGCTACTACTAGCTAACATGAGACATTGAAGAAGTTGAAGAAAAACAAGTTAATACTTCCTCTCTCATACCTGTCACTACTTTGTTAACAAAGATATGTTGCAACCTAAAGTGCTTTCCATTTGACAGAGCTGCTGTATTGATCCCTTTCAGTTGCTCTTTCTATACAGCTCTTAGCTGTTTTCTTTCAATAACATGAACTTTAACATCAGCCACTACTTGTGTGCCTGAGCAAGCAAAAGGGCAGTGCTCACCAGAGAGAGCACAATAAAAAAATATACTTTCTTTGTTGCAATACAAGTTGCATATGTAATATGCAACAGATGGAAAATAAATTTGTGAACTACTGAAGTAGCTCGGGGCTTTCCCTTTGAATTTCTTAGCTCTGCAGCAAAGTTAGGCCTTTACAGTTTAATTCTATGGTTGCTTCTTCAGAACAGAAAGAATTAAGTAGCTTTCAGTACTGTTAGAATCGTTGATGTGGAGAGGCTCATAAAGAGGATATTTATTGTTTAAAAAGATGTAAAAGGGGCAGTAATAAACTCCCTGAATAACTAGATTCTCCCTGACAGAAGTTTTAGCTGTTTTATTTTGCAAAACTGGTGAACATAACTACCCTTCTAATAGTCTAATAGCTATTAATGTTATTGTGCCTGAAAAAAAAAGTGTATTTTATGTAGCTTAAGTTTTTGAAACATATCAGTTCTTTGGTTTAGGTTTTGATACCTTATCAGTAGGACTTGACCTTGTGTCACTTTTCTAGTGAGAATGAGCTACTAGTATCTAACTTCAGCCTCTTCAAAGACTTCCATAGAAGAGAAGGGAGTCCAAGAGAACTGTCTGGAGAAGAGGTTTGGGGGGGCCTTATTGTTCTCGACAACTACCTGAAAGGAGGTTGTAGTGAGGTGGAGGTTGGTCTGTTCTCCCAAGTAACAAGTGATAGGACAAGAGGTAACAGCCTCAATCTGTGCCAGGGGAGGTTTAGATTAGATATTAGGAAAAAATTCTTCACAGAGAGGGTGATCAGGTATTGGTACAGGCTGCCCAGGGAAGTGGTGGAATCGCTGTCCCTGGAAGTGTTCAAAAATGTGTAGATGAGACCCTAAGTCTCATTAAGATGAGACTAAGATGAGACCTTGGCTAAGCAGTTAGCTGGACAGAAAATTTCTTTATATATATTTTAGGGTAATAAACAAACAAACAATATTTTGGGGAAAGCAAAATATTAGACTTCTTTAAAAGTTGGAACAGAATGATGTACTACTTACATTCAAAAGCTTCTTCACTATCATTGTCTTCATCAGAACTGATTTCAGCATATTTTGGTTTCTCATTCATTGTGTTACGTTTGCGCTTGTTCATTTTCACACGTTCACAAAGCGGCATGGTGGATTCAATTTCTGCCAGGAGCTCAGGAGGCAACTCCTTTAACACTGACTGATCTATGCTACCTATTAATAGAGAGCAAGAAGAGTAAATGTGAACATAAAGATAATAAGGGCCTAACACTACAGTCCTTTCTCAGAAACTGCTTATAGGATAACTACTAACAAAAAATACCACATTTAGATACACTTGGATGTATTTGACAGTCCTTTCTAAAGTAGCACTTACTGTTCATATTGCAATTAGAAATTAACATAATAAATTGCATACACGTCTCCTTCAATAAAATAGGCATATATTCCACAGAGGCCAAGCTCACCTTCCTTGCATGTCCTCTCTGAGCATTTGATAGAGGATGTTTCAGTAGTTTTGGGTCTACCTCCCTTATGTATCACCAGCTTACAGTCTAACTCTCAAATCATTTTGGGTCACTGCTATAACTACACTGATAAAGCCTCCTGTGTCAGACATACATACAGGTAGGAAAGCAGTTTCTTTCTGGCTTAGCTCAAACAACATTCAAATGTTGTGCTAAATCAAATGAAATATTACTCTTACTCCATAACAAGAGTGCCTTCTCTCTTGTTGCATAGCCATGTCATTGCAACTACCACAGCACAGACTCACAGCTTAATTTTACTACAACCACTCAAATAAAAGGGTCTACTTTAGATTAAGAACTAAAAGAAAAAAAAAAGTACTTCCTACTTTATAAAATGCTCAGAACATAAACACCCTTTTAAAATAATTAAATACCATTACAGTATAGCACTCAGACACCACAGAGCTAATGGCCACACAACTACCTATGACTGCTGAATAGCTTGCTGGTTAAAGCTGAAAATTTTCAGCTATTCTTTAGCATGGAAATTTAATTATATCCTTCCCACAGTGCTTTCCCTTAAAATGCTCCAGTATGTTCTTTATATCTCAGTCCTTTGTAATCAGAGGCCCTTGCCCAGCAGCATCACACTCCTCCAAATAATTCTGTGCCCTGGAGAGTTTTAAGAACAGAAGGGGAATCACAGGGAAATCAAAATGGAATTTAAGGTATGAGGAAATTACATCTGCTCATAAGACAAAAGTTCCACTTTTATCTCAATACCATATCATCAGCTGAAAAACACACCATCAAGATGAATACTGATGAAAATAATCCGAGTTCATTTACTTCAGTGGCTTAAAGTTTATGGAAGGGTATACAGCTACATCCTGTAAACAGGATATAACCCTCTATTAAGCCCCTTACCCCACCTTTTGACTACATCCATGAAGGGATAATTCCTGAGCTCAACTCACATACAGACACATGAAAGGAGGCAGGAGACTGAAATCCCCTCACCACCACCCAAAGGACTATGCCCACACAATTCTCTGCTATAATGGATTTGGTGGGAAGAAGTGGTTGTTAGGAAGATGTGCTCAAGCAGGTTCTATGGAATGATATAGGACATCTTTCAAAAGAATTTTTCCTTATCTACCCCAATACTAGCACAAAAGGAAGGCTCCCAGCCTCAGGCTAAACAAAAGGAGATGCTAAAGCTCCCTGGTTATATTCCAGTCCCCAGCTATAGCCTTGAGAAATGGGACCCAGCCAGGTTGGTGGGTCAGGGAAGAATCTGGACACAGCAACTGAATAATTCCATTATGTTAGTAGGGGTCATCACTGCATATTGAAATGCATTGTTGCAAAAATAATTTATGCAAAATAGCTGTAGCTTTCCCAGAAGAGGAATCTGATCAAGCATTCAAGCCCATGAACCAAAGTCAGTTTCAGACTTTCAACAAATTGCTCTGACAAATTAGTTAATATATTTCTATCACTTACATGTGCCAAAGTAATTTTCTGAAAGTGAACTAATTAAACAATGAACTCCTAAATCTGCAAACAGACAAAGAATCGTGTTTCAGATGAACCAAAGTACAATGAAACTAGTAATTTGGTTAAGTTTATTGTTGCTGCTAAGAACTAGATGTGCAACATGCAAGGTTGACTCTTATTATCTAGAGAAGACTTAAGAATGCCTGAGTGATCAAGAATCAAAATATTTACCTTAGCACTAAAGACAAAAATAGGAAATAATTCAAGCAGCCTCTAGGCAAAGCAGTATGCTGAAAATGTCTCATATTGTACTGGTAACAGATCAACATAAGAAAGGACTCCAGTGTGCAACTACTGAATTCCTGCTGTCTGCCAATAACAGTTTATCCAGCATCTCCTGATAGCAACTTATCCCGTCTCTTCTTCTGAAAAAGCAACACCAAAACCAAAGGCCCCATAGAGTACGTAAAATGCCCGTCATGTTAGATAAAAGCCATGGGACTTTTATGCTGCTACAACCTACTGCTGACTACAAATAATAGTTATTATAGGCTTTGAAAAAGTCATCCGGAATTAAAAAAACCCACAAACACACAAGCATAGAACACAGAAAAATCTAGATGCATTGGTTTAGCTTTGTGACATAAAGATGATTAAGCAGCAGTAAATTTTTTAGCTGCACCTGTAAAAATATGAAGAGGACCTTCAAAGAAATAGCAATTCTTCAATCAAATTTCAGATCACAGTAGCAGAGAACACAGTATATTTAGGAAGACTTGTAGTGAGCAACGAAAACCTGTGTTTAGAGTTCTGTGTTATACAGATAATGAAATCCTGTAATAACAATATATACAATGAAGGAGTAACATTCAACATTAGATTCTGCAGTGAAATAATCAATTATAAAAAAAAAACAACCTAAAAAAACAAGCAAAAAACCAAACAAACCAACCCCCTCACCAAGAAACCAAAAACCAAACCCCCCCCTTCCAGAAAAAGAAACAAACCCAGACCACCAAACAAAAAACAAACCAACAAAG